>NC_090870.1:63177930-63207930 GCF_036669935.1 Montipora foliosa
TTGGGTACGTAAACAGGGACAGAACAAAATGTATTTTAGGTCTGTCTTTAAAGTGTTAAGTGTCTTAACAGGAATTGTTATTGTGTCTTAAAGTCAGAAGCCTTTCCATGTTTCGATGCGCAATTGAAATCAAACAGTAATAGTTAGCCGAGAGCAAACAATCGATAGGGCATTTTTGGAGAGCAAATCGTCGAAGTTGTCGTTTACTATGCCAATGTTAACAATCATAACTTGATCGAATCATTTAATGCCATTTTATTCAGCTCCATTTTGCTTTACGTTCTCCTTTTTTTTTTTTACTTTCAATACCGTCCAGATTGGTTGGTGCTGTTTTTCGTTATTGGCTTGTTAGTAGAAGTCATCAAAGATGTTTACCAACAAGGAAAAGATCGCTTTTGTTCGGACCACTGGAACTACTTGGCGGTAGCTTTGGTAACGTCGTTTGCCATTCATTACTCCGTCTGGTGGGCTGGTCGAGCACTGCTAGCAGAGAAAGTAGACACCATGGAATGGGAAACGCACACTAGGGATGGCTATGGAGTTATACTGGCTTCCTATTGCTTTTTTGCGGTGGGAATCCTGTTATCGTTTACGCGCAATTTGTCCTTCATTCAAGCCAACTCTATCACTGGCCCACTGCTTCATGCATTCACTCAAATGCTGGTAGATGTTGCACGGTTCTTCCTGTATTTCGTTTTTGTGTTTCTGGCGTTTGCCGTGAGCTTTACCAAACTGTACTTGCAATATGACAAAGCAAGACGACACTTCCATGTCGACATAGCCAGCCCGAATCAAACCACTGATCCTTTGCATCTAGAAAGGTATGTTTTTTTGATAAGAAAATAAAAGTTGAGAATGTTGCTGAAAGTGCCAAAATCGTAACAAATGTCCAGACGTTTCGGGACGTCTGGACATTTGTTAAGATTTTGGCACTTTCAGCAACATTCTCAACTTTTATATTCTTATTGTAGTAACAAATGCCACACAGCATACGAAGTTTTAACTTCCTTCATTTTATGTTTTTTTAAATGCTTGTAAAGAGATTTAGCAGCGCATTTACGGCAAACGGCAAACGTTAATAAGCTAAAACTTTGCGTTTTGCCAAAATTAAAGAAACGTGTTTGATATCATCCCATTTTTTTGCCTGTCGGTAGCTATTCTACTCGCGCTTGTTGGATATGAGATGTTAAATGAAGTAAATGAATATTTAACGTCGATAACTCGTAACAGTAATTCAACTGACAAACCTGAGGTCGACGGTGCGCTCATTTGACTACCCCCTTCTCATCAGTGCTCTGTTATACGAGTATTTAAAGCTACTTAGCTACACGGAAAGGAAAGGAGTCGAAACGAGGATCCAGGAATCGAGCGTAGGACCTCTTGCACCAAGGTCGCGCACTAACCGACTGTGTCATCCTGTGCCATCCTGGCCAACGAGGCGCGCAGCACCGAGTTGGCTATAACCAGTCTCATATCCAACAAGCGCGAATGGAATAACTGTTTTATTAATTTAAAAAAATAATAAATTCCGAACGCTTCGACACTGGGAATTTAATTTTTCAACTTGGCATCACTTGACGCAATCAGTTTCCATGTTAGGTCATACAGTATATATATATAAGCTAAACACTGATACTGAGTGAACCAATCAGAAAGTTAGAAACGCAATATCCGAGGGCAAAAGTTCAGCAATAATTGCGGATATTAAGCAGAGCCTCAAGAGAGAGAGGAACGATGTGGCCAGTATAGAAAAAAATGTATGCCTTTATGACAAGAAACACGGCCTTCCGTTTGCCTTTGCAAAGCGCTTCATGATAGCATGACTGAATATGCGCTATCGAGGGTATTTCGCTATAGTTCCCCCTCAACTTAACTATGAAGAAGTCTTTGACTCAGATTGTCGAAACTAACCGGGGAAAAACCTCCCGGAGCAGAGAATAGCCCCACATATGGCGTCGAATCCGGGAATCGATCCCGCACCACATTGGTGGAAGACGAGTGCTCTCAGCACCGCGCCAGCCCTGCTCTCAGTCTGTTTTTCGAAACCGGAGCCTTACCGGATCTTGTTCAGTTGGCCCCTGTCCATAAAGTTGCTTTATTTTCAAAGGCCTTTTGTGTTAGCATTGAATCTAACAGATCGATCTCTGTTTCCTTTTAAGATTTGGAAACAGCATGAAAACGATCTTTTGGTCCCTGTTTGGTGAAGTAGACGACAGCGGTTTCCAAATTGAAGACGATGGCTATGGTGCAATATGGAAAACAGGAATGGTTTTCTTTGGTGCTTTTAACATTGTTGCAGTTCTTGTTGCCCTTAACATGCTGATCGCAATACTCAATGAATCCTACACTCGCATATCGGTAAGGCCTTCAGTATCCGGCCTTCTCTTAAAATTTTAGCTCTTTTTTTTTTTACATTACATGATAAGCCACTTTTCCTTTCCATCCCTGGGGTGCAGGGATTGTGCAGTGGTGAGAGCACTCGCCTCTTGCCAATGTGGCCCGGGTTCGATTCCCAGATCCGGCGTCATATGTGGGTTGAGTTTGTTGGTTCTCTACTCTGCAGCGGGAGGTTTTCTCCGGGTACTCCGGTTTCCCCTCTCCTCAAAAACCAACATTTGACTTGATTTGTGTTAATTGTTAATTTCAGATTACAGCGTCCCCAATTAGTGCTCCAGCGCTAGAACAACTAGACACTTAAATAGAGATGCATACACACGAATGACGTCACTACCCTTGACAACGGTTGATACCCTACCTACCAGGTCCTTGCCTAGAATTTGGACAAAAGTAACCAATATTTCGGGCGTTTTAAAATGTGTTCCCGCTAGTTAAAGTATTAAAAGGACTACTGCAATTTCGATTCATGCGTACTTAAACTTATCGATCACTAATTGGATACTTTCAAGGAAAACATTAATTGACAAAGAAGTAGTATAGGGTGTTGGCTTGAATTTAAGTTATCTTTAGATGTCCTTGAAAATGCATGTAATTTTTGCCTGAGGGCCCGGGCAAGCGGTTCAACATTTTCTTCAACATCCGTTCGATTTTGTTGAACAACGATGTTGAGCCCGTTTGCCCTCCCCCACCCCTCCCCCCTCATCCACATCTCAACAGTGTTGACACATACTGAATCGAAGTTGAATCGATGTTAAATGAGTTGTTGAAACTCTGCTTCAACATTTCTTTCGTTATCATGAATGCTGAATGAGATTGAATATTCTCTCCGCTGCTAAAGATTCAAATATGTCCATTACCAAAACTCCTAAAACAAAATTGAAATAACTTACAGGAAGATTTGGACACCGAGTGGAAATTCACGAGGACAAAGCTGTGGTTAAGTTGGATCTACAAAAAGGGCGTTCTCCCTCCTCCACTGAATATTCTATACGTTTTCTTACCTGTCCGTTGGGTCGTTGTGAGTGTATTCACCAAATTCCACACACAAGAAGCGGCCGAGGTAAGTAAGGTAGCATCGAATCATTCAAAATTAAACAAACAAACAAAGAAACAAACAAAAGTGACCAAAATGAAACAAGACTGTGCTTTAGCATAACCTTTCTGAACCCAATAATACCGGAAGCTCCGCGCGCTGAAGGCGCGAGCGCGGAGCACCACGAGTCACAAAATATGGTAACCCATCTTTGAAAGAAAATTTGATTTTGATCACCCTATGCAATGTGGCCAGCATCACGTGATCATATCGCGGGCTCAAGTTTAAAGCTCTTTTAGGTCAGCTGTTTTCTCTTTTTAAGTCGACTGATAATCAGGTACTGGTTTTTGATTGGATCGCAGGCTCAAGTCAGGTTAGCTTATTGCAATTGTAAGAATAAATAACCTGGAGCTCCGCTTTAAGCTTGGCTAAATCTATATATTAAGTTTGAAAAATAAATCTGTAAATATTTTGACGGTAAAATAGGGATGATTGCTACCTTTTCTTTTATTCCATCAACCGTAGCGTCTGCGCATGTTGTAGTATTTTTTTCACTGTGGCTATGAGTGAAAAGCACGAAACCGGCTTAACAATCGAATAGATATCGATATACGTAAATGTAATGTTCAGTTTATTGGTACCGAGCTGTAAGCTATAAGAAAGAGATTTTGCCACATAAGATTTAGGAGCCAACGTTTCTCTCCCTCACTGCTTTGTCGGGGACATGTTATCGAGATTTGATAGGGCCAAACTCGTGGCCAGGGCTACCATGAGCAATTATATAACTCTTTACAAACTCCTTTGCTTTTCAACATAGTAGACTAGTTGTTCCGAACTGGCATATTGCACAACACCATTATTCACATGGCTCAGTGTTGCTGTTAGTTCATAAGTCAGTAAAGAGATCTTTTGACCAGGCACTGATTTTCAAGTTTTTCTTTACAGTTTTTATCCCACACTTCACTAAATCGGAAGCCAAAACCCGTCAGGAGATCAAGGATCGATGAGAAGGAGGTAAAGAAACACCGATTTCTCATTATAGTTTAGTTCGTGGTAATGGTATTCTTTATCATAATTTAGTATTTTATCTTCCATTTTTTAGAGACGAGAGGTGATTCGCAATCTGATACTGAGGTACCTGGCCAAGAAGTCGTGCCACTCAGAGACTGAAACCGAGTCAAGTGATTCGGAGGAAGAAAACAAGGCTGCGATGGCACTGACAAACAACAACCCCATCAATGGGTCATAAAGTATCAGTTAAAAGCCAATCAAAACGAAGCTTTCACAGCGTCATGGGAAATATGATACTTTTCCCAAGAAAAAAAAAATCTGTTCTTAAAATAAACTTACTTGGGAAACGGTTAACTCAAGGAATTAGTGGAGATGGAGGCTTCGCTTGATGAGCTCCGGGCTGTTTTTCTTCTTCTTTTTATGTTTATAAGAAATTTAGTAATACCTTTTCTTTTTTCAATTGTGTTAAATTTATTTTTTTTGTAATATTCTGTCTGGATTCTCGGAGGGGTTTTACACAGATAACAGTGGCTTCAAATGGAAAAGGATTTTAACACTGTCGATCATTTTCAGTCAAATGTAGACATAGCAACGAGTTTTCGAAAATATCATAAAAGCTAATTCAGTGACCTAGACTTGTTTTTTCAAATTTGGAGTATCCCATTGAATTATCTTACATAAGTCATGGTATGAGAAAACATGGTTGAAGGTGAAAAAACATTCCATCGGAAAAACTTCTTAAAAAATGCACTCCACTCAGTTTAATTACCATTATTAATTTTATGTTGTTCATTTTTTTTTATTTCGGAAAAAAAGCTCGCGCCAGCTCTATTTGTAAACGATTTTTGTTCCCCGAAAGTAACGACCCCACGGAAGTAGCGACCCCCAAAGGCTGCAAATTCCGAAAGTAACGAGGGTCGCTACCATCGGAACTCTATGGTAGCCACTTTGGAAACAATACTTAACTCGACTAATGAAGACATACAGAAAGAGAAGGGTAAAATGGAGGTTATTGCCGATAAGTTTAAGCGTTTAGAAGTCCTAATTTCCACAGTGTGAGATTCATCGACCTTCCAGGATGAAGTCACTAGCACTAGACTGTCGAGCGCTTGCTCCGTCGATGAGAATATTATTGGCAGATGACTGCTTATGAAATACGTCCTGTAGAGCACTACAGTTCAAGTCCCGCGAATTTGCCTCCTTGACTTGGTCTTCCATTAGCCTAGCCAGTGGGCAAGTAACTTACGATAGCCTTTTGAGTTTTACTGCAGTAGAGAGCCGCCATAACCAGTAGGCATCACTGCGAAACACTTCCCTCTCTTCAAGTATCTTCAAGTAGGCAATTTACTACTTTTTTCTGTTCTTTCTTAGGCTGCATTGGCATGCAAGATTTTACACGAGAGCGCGCGAAAGGTTTCCATAACAGTTGCCTCAAACGCCGAAGTTAATGCAATATTTCCTTGTCAGCCCATGTTACTTTTGAACCATCAGAATACTGCGTTCGTGGTGCGTTCGTGGACGAACGCGGAGAATTCAATCAAATTGCCACTGTCGTTACCCGTGGGTACCACGATTGTGTAAAATTGGCTTGCTGAAGTTTTCTTTAAGCACTAGTTAGTGTGATATAACAGCTGGATAAATGATGTGTAACAGCACGGGCGAACTCTCATATGCAACTAGATACCCAAAATATTAATAATGCATGCATGTGAGGTGATCCCTTTTGCTGAAATTCAACCCTTTAAAATAACACTGACTACGTTTTCTCCAAAAGGCAAAAGATTACTCTTAAACACATCCTTTATGAAGAGCTGTACCATGTGTTCAAAGTTCCTAGCACAGGTGACAGGGTCTTTCTGAATAAGATCTGATTTCTGTTGCCAGGTCATATTGTTAATCTCATCAGGTTAGGCAAGTAGAGCACATCCATTCAGTATTATCAACACTTTTTGTGCCAGTTATACATTCCTCCGACAAACTTTGCATATATTTACCTCCCTATTTGCTACTGTTACACTTATTTTTAGAGACAGATGATCTGAATCATAAGTTATCACAGCAAGTGCATATATGTTAAGGGCCATGTGTTATCCTATCATGAAAAGACTGAATCCCTTTTGACATGGACGGTCTAATAGAGTCTTGACCTTCGAAAAATTCAGTTTAGTTTAGGCTTGAGCTCTGCATAGCTTTCTTTAAACGTTTCTGTGCTTTTCTGTTTAATTAGTTCTCTGATGTGTTCTGGATTAGCGTTATGAAATCCTTGCTTTTCATATTCCCTTGCTGCTTCAATATTTTCAGATCTTTTTGGCGTTTCGCATTGTTTTCCTTCTCCCTGAAGTCTTTATTTTGTCTCTTTTACTTCATAGATTCTCTCATATAAGCTCTTTTTGCCACTTTGTAGAAATTATTACCGCCACTCACATCATTTTTGGCCATGGTTAATTAATCGATTATTACCTCTGAATAATTGTTGACATTGGTAATTTTGAAATTTAAATTCAGGTCCATTTAAATCAAACTAGGTGAATTTAATTAACCTAAGTTTCTTTATCAATTGTTTGAAAAGGGATTTTCTTTATGGGGTGTGGTTGAAAAAAGGGGCACGGTGTTTTTAGGGGGGTTGAAAGCAAAACAAAAAACAAAAATCCCACTTTCCTCTCTACTCTCTTCATTTCTTTTCTTACACCTTTTCTGTCTGTCCCTAACCCTCGTAACCTTCCATCCCTTTGTGTACAATGTACTACAATGTGTAGATGAGAGAAAGAAATTGCTCGAACTGCACTTACCGAGACTTAAACCGGGCACCTCTGACATCCCTTAGCATTGAGTCCTTCGCTGTAACTAACCGATGAACCACACAGGAGTTGGACAAGCCGTCGTCATTAATTTTAATAGCAAACACTTTTCTCCTGGTGCAAGAGGGCCCAGACTCTTCTCGGTCACACAGTAAATTATGCAAAAGTTTACTCTTGCGCAATGCGTGGCCCTGTACGGTTCGTAAAATGGCTAACACAAGTTGCGTTGATTCAGAGATATTCTACAAAATAGTGGGAGCTGTTAAAGCTTCCAAAAAGACAAAAGCGAGCAAAATAACCCTCTTTATTGACGACAACTTTTACAACGATGCAGTGAAGTGGTTAGAAACACGCAATGAAGACAGCAAAGAACAAATCTGACAAGCCAAGACGTAGCAATTATCAAAAGTAAAGGACGGAAACTGGAGGGTAGAAAAATATTATCCAAGAATGGAAAAGAAATTGTTCAAAATGTCAACTACACCAAGTTCTTTGCCAAGCCCATTCGAATATTGCACACAAAGGAAGAGACAAGATGGAGTATATTAAGCACAACTACGAGTCAGTATCCCAAGAAGTAATACAACTCTTTGTGCCACTCTGCTGAATACACGAAGAACAAAAGTCAATCACCAGCAGACAAAAACAGCCTGTGCTAGCCCCTATTCAAGCAAGAGGATTCCTAGCGCATTTGCAAATGGACCTAATGGACCTTAAAAAGCTTACCATGTACATATTCATGTCATCGCAAACACAATTGGATTCTCCACATGATTGATCACTTCACAAAATATTCATGGCTTTATCCATTGAAAAATAAGCAGGCTGAAGATGTATTGGAATGCCAGTCTCAATTTCGCTCCAAAAATTTCCTCAGAAAATACACAATGACAATGGACGGGAATTTAAGAATTCTCTGATGTCCCAATTCTGCAAGAACAACAGCATTACTCAACTTCATGGAGCTCCCAGAAAACTGTCAACCATCATTGGTATTTGGCATACCACCATGGAAACAAACCAAAACTACCCCAGATAAGAAACATGACCAACATTCTACCATGGAAGAAGAAGAAGAAGAAGAAGAAGAAGAAGAAGAAGAAGATGTGCATGCAGAACCTGCACCTAAACGTGCTTGTTATTCACTTATCAAGTCAACAAAGGAGATAAGAACAACTCAACAGGAAAAAGCAAGAGACACAGAAAGGAAATTCAACAACAAAATGACCAAAAAGCAAACCCAATACTATTTCATTCCAAGTCAACAACCTTAAATTTGTCAAGATAAAAATTAATAAAGTGGGCAAAAGTCCAATACACCCAAACACACTTCTTGGTAAAGTAATTGAAAAAGAACATGGATTTATGAGAGTTGTAACCAAATTTGGAATAATTGACACTTGGATTGCACCAAACAGACTACAAATTACTGAAGACATGAATGTGTCATTAGACACAACTAAAACAAGTTTCACTGCAGCGTGCAAAAAAGCACTTGACCAGTGACACATGTACAAGAGGTGCAAACACAAGGAAATGGCTTCCCGTTGTTCAACTACAAACAAGAAATGACTGTTCAACAAAGGTTACAAACTTTGTGAACTACCAGAAAAAAAAATGAAATGTGATTGTTCAAGTACTTATAAACTGCATTTGTACAAATAACTGTATATCATTCAATAATGTACGCTATAAAAAGTCAATTTTTGGCCTGATGTCTTTTTCCTTCCAAAAATCAGCAAAATGAAAATAAAACAAAGCCACATGAAGGTAATTCTTATTTTATTAAACAAGGTTTTGTTTTACTGCATAGTATGCCTAACCTAAACCTTAATGCTAACCATTTAAAATCAGTGCTTAGACTTAATAACAACCAAAGACGTTTTTACAGACTAACTCATGAAAAACTTACGCTAACTACATCCCCTTACTTCCAACACCGATTTACTTATCAATATACACGTACTTGCTCACAATTTATGAACTTTTTGTTGATGTTTCCTACTTTCAATTTCAACCTAGTTTAAAATTAAATTTACCTAGGTTGAAATCATTTCAACCTGAATTTTAAATTTACCTGTAACAGTAACAATGCTGATTTCATAACCTGAATACTGTCATTATAATAATCTAACTAAACTGCTAAAACATAATGTCTTTTTTTAATTTTCTTTAAAAATATTAACCATTGTTTGCCCCAAAGTTGGTCATTCAAGTCTACCAGAGCAGTGGGAAACACAGCTCTTTCGCCATTACAAAGCTCGTTCGCTTTCCCATCAGGGAATTACACATCCCGTTTTTCACAGTCCGCGGGTGCCACAAGAAATATCGGTCCATTTGCAGGCGGTCCCGGCCAGAAACGTGGCACGTGTTTCAGCTGCGCGGTAAACCAGGCCATTGGCAAACTGAATGTCCTTTGTTGGTCGTTGCACAGACGCAACCAGACGGAAAGAAGTTAAGTAATCATTTTATTGATTTGTGTGATAGCGAATCCCCATCGGGGAGCAATGATGCCTCGGAGCATGTTTCTGGACTTTCTGAAATAGATAGTAGACCCTTTGAGAAGGCAGATTTTCTAGAGCGGGAATGCCGTCCAGACAGCGTTCGAGGGAGCCTTAAAACAAATATTTTAGCTTGGAAAGAGCTAGAGCCCACTGAAGCGGTTCTGAGTGTGATTAAAGAGGGTTATAAATTACCATTACACAGTATTCCGGAGTCTTGCGTTTTGCGGAATAGTAAATCCGCCTTAGACAATAACGACTTCGTCACGGAGGCCTTAAATGATCTCTTAGCCACCCAGTGTATTTCCGTCGTTGAAAGCCAGCCATGGGTAGTAAATCCTCTCACTGTGTCAACCCGGGACGATGGGAAAAGACGTTTGGTACTCGATTTACGGCATGTTAACCCCCACCTTTTTAAGTATAAATTCAAATGCGAAGACATAACCACAGCCCTGGATCTACTAGGGGAGGGTTATTATCTGTATACATTCGATATCAAGAGTGCTTATCATCACGTTGAAATTTTTCCAAGTCATTGAACTTACCTAGGATTCCAATGGTCCTATCGGGGTAAAGCGACTTATTTCGTTTTTAACGTGTTACCGTTTGGTCTGTCCACCGCTCCTTACATATTCACCAAACTCTTGAAACCTCTGCTAAGTCATTGGAGGGGTTCAGGTAAGAGAATTTGCATGTTTTTGGACGATGGTTTAGGCGACAATTCTTCCAAAGAGTCCGCTACTGTTGACGCCAAAGCAGTCAAGGAAGATCTTGGCCGATTGGGCTTTGTTCTCAGCGGTAATAAGTGTGCTTGGGAACCATCCCTTACCCAGACCTGGTTGGGTCACGTTTTCAATATGTCAGAAAACCGTTTGTATGTAACTGAAAACAGGTTGTCAAAATTAAAGGAATCCCTGTCATCAGTTCTGGATAGAATTGACAATGTTTCAGCCAAACTCCTAGCCCAGGTTACCGGCCGCATTATATCCATGTCAAAAGCCATTGGTTCGGCCGTTAATTTGTACACCAGACACATGTATTTCGCGATAGAAACTAAGCAATCGTGGGATGCCATCATTCCTTGCTCTTCAAAGGTTAGAGAAGAGCTACAATTCTGGGATAAAAATGTGGGCCAGTTAAATGGCAAGAAGCTGTTCGACGAGCCTCATGTTTTTGATTCCGTGGTTTATTCAGATGCATCTGAGCAGGGCTTTGGCGGTTACGTAGTTTCCGCAAAACACACTTTGGTGTGTCAGAGGCAATGGCAAATTAATGAAAGGGTAAAGAGCTCTACTTGGCGAGAGCTGAAAGCTGTACACAATATGTTATTGTCCATTGGACATAGCCTTAGAGGACATAAAGTACAATGGCATACTGACAACCAGAACATTGTTCGTGTTATCGACAGAGGGAGCACGAAACCTGATCTTCAATCATTGGTTGAAGACATTGTCTATTTATGTGCCGAAAATCACGTTGTGGTTGTCCCGGTGTGGGTACCCCGGGAGCAGAACCAGTTGGCTGATTACCTCAGCAAACTTACAGACGTTAACGACTGGGGTATTAGTCCAGACATTTTTCGGTGGATCAGCACTCTATGGGGCCCTTTTACAGTTGACAGGTTCGCAACTTGGTATAACGCCAAATGTCTTAGATTTAATTCCCGCTTCTGGAATCCTGGCTGTGAGGGCGTGGATGCTTTTACCCAAAATTGGCAGGGGGAAAACAACTGGCTGGTACCCCCACCAAGCCAGATAATTAGGGTATGCCGCCACCTTAAGCTTTGCAAAGCACAAGGGGCTTTAATAATACCCCTGTGGAAAGGAGCTTTCTTTTGGCCCTGTGTAAGTCCAGACGGGGTCCATTTAGCTAAATGTGTTTTGGACTGGGTTGGAGTTCCAGAATTCAGTTCGGCCGCCACGACAAGGGGAAGGACTTACAATTCTATGTTCCATGGTGAACGTCTCGAATTCAAACTTATAGCTTTGTACATAAACTGGCAGTCTATTCGCCCAGTAAGCAGTGACAGAGGTTTTTGCTTGTCAACCGAAGGTTTGTGTGAACGTTGCATTCGAGGTTAAACAAATCCTTAACTTAGCCGTCTACGGCAGGAGCGAATTGCAGCCCACAGGAGGCAAGAAAATAATGAACCCGCAGGTGGTTTATGAAGGAACCCACAGGTGGTTTTGCACACCAGGCCCTTGAATATCGTTCACTACACTCGCAGGTGGTGTTATAAGATTCATAGTAGCATATTAACATCGGAGATGGCTTCAATCTCATATTTGTTTTTTATCATGCACAGTCTCTCTGTTTCTCACAGGTTTAAACCTCTTTGATCAAGGCCCGTGGAAGGAGCTTGAAGACCGCGCAGGATCTGGCCGTGGGAGCATTCATCTCAACCGCTTGTTTGAAGCGTTAAAGCAGACAGTCTTTTCTTCAAAAGAGTTAATTGAATAGAGTGTAATGTGAAGTGCTAGATTTCAATCCCATATGAACCATGTGAGCGTTAGCCCTACTGATGGAAACGGGCCCACACAAGGACAGAGAAAAACTCTGACCAGGGTGGGAATTGAACCCACGACCTTCGGGTTAGATCTCCGCCGCTCTACCGACTGAGCTACAAGGTCAGACGGGAGAAGGCCGTGGGAACTGAAGATGTTAAAGTCACGGAGTTTTTCTCTGTCCTCGTGTGGGCCCGTTTCCATCAGTAGGGCTAACGCTCACATGGTTCATATGGGATTGAAATCTAGCACTTCACATTACACTCTATTCAATTAACTCTGTTTAAAATATAAGTGCTACACGGCCAACGTTTGTATAAACGTAACCTTTTCTTCAAAAGCTTGTGGAACCGTTGTTAATTACACTAGTTCTTTAAATCGTTGGATTAAGTTCGCACGCGACAATAATTCAATTGTTTTCCCAGTTACTGTTGTTGATGCCGCTTTGTATTTTAGTTATTTGTCCACTTCTCAAGTTTCTGCCTCCGTGATCGAAACTTGTTTTAGCGCTTTAAAATGGATTCACGACATTGCTGAGCTTTCTAACCCTATGGTTAGCCCTTTTGTAAGAAACGTAGTCGAGGGCGCTAAACGTCAAAATGCTAAACCTGTAGCAAAGAAATCACCCATTTCTCCTGAAGCTCTTACCGCATGTTGTACCGAATACGAGCATTCTAGGGAGCTACCAATACGTAGGGATATTTCTATGGCCTTACTTTTGTTCGCAGGGTTCTTTCGTTTTAATGGGCTTGCAGCCCTTGCAATCCAAGACATCAGTTTTAGTGAAACTCACTTAACTGTCAAAGTGACCAAGAGTAAGACCGATCAATATCGAAAAGGTAATGAAGTAGTGATCAGAAGATCTGGAAAAGTGACTTGTACTGTTCTTAATTTGGAAAGATATATGGCTTTAGCGGGCATTAATACATCACACAAGACATCAGATTATTTGTTTAAGCCTTTAGTTAAGATCAGGTCTGGATATAAAGTTACTGAGAAAGTGAAACCGCTTAGCTATACTCGTGCACGAGAATCTCTAGTTGGCCTTCTAAGTAAGTTTGTACCTACTACGGATATTATTAGTTTGCATTCATTTAGAGCGGGAGGGGCAACTTCAGCGGCTAACGCTCAAGTCCCCGATAGATGCTGGAAACGACATGGCAGGTGGTAGTCAGAGACCGCTAAGGATGGCTACGTCGAGGATTCCCTCGACAATCGTTAAATAGTTTCCCGGTCCCTGGGGATTTTGACATTCTGTTCCCTTTCTTTGTATTTCTATCCAGTGCAGCAGTCAGTTCCCCTTTTTAACAAGTGACCAGTTGTGTTTGATTTGTTGTCTATTAGAGGGAATAGGGGAAAACTTGTTATTTGCTGTGGTTCGAAGAATAGCAGCAAATCGTTTTTTTCACGGTTCACCGGTTTTTGACAGTTTCTATGCTGACGCCAGTACTATACTAGTTTCAGTACTACTAGTTTCTATGCTGACGCCAGTACTATAAGGGCGGGATTTTGCTGAGTCGAGCCATTCTATGCTGACGTTGCTGCCAACTTGCTCTCGTTTCGAGATTTTTTATTGATGTCGTTTCGATTTATTTTGTTATCTTTCAGTTGTTGGATTTGCCACCCCTCACCCTCGGGGTATTTGTTAAGTGCCTGGTTCTGCATTCGGGAGGGTTCAGGTTTCCTCTAAAAAGGGGGTTTTTCCTGACGGGCAGCAGGCACGTTATTATTGTCTAAGCTTCTGTTAGTTTCAATAAACGCAAACGGGGTCTCATTGCTCGCAGAATGCCGGGCTAAGTGGTACAGTCCGTTACCAGTTCTATCCAGTGCAGCAGTCAGTTTCCCTTTTTAACAAGTGACCAGTTGTGTTTGAATTGTTGTCTATTAGAGGGAATAGGGGAAAACCAATAATATTATTTCTCCTGTTCCATTCATATTATTTTGCTTTGTTCTGAACTGGTTAAACCAGAAAAGTACAGTGCACTATGTTCTCATATTTTTATTTATTTGCTTGTTCTCTTGAAATGGCGTAATAGTGGAATAATAACAATAATAATAGTTACTGTAATTGTTATTACTGTTAGACTTAACCAAGGCTAGGCCTTAACTCTGCTGTCAACGATTTGTATTGTGTGGCTTCCATAACAATAGGGGCCATTATACAGGTTTGAAAAAAAATCAGATAATTCAACATCAGTCTTGAGATTAATTTTTTATGCTCGGTCACTGGTAGGCTCCCTTCCAATCTCTGTGGTGTGTGAGGGAACCCCAACCCAGCCTTCAATATCAGACCTTTTGGAATGGCTTAATGATTTGGAGAGATTTCATTGGGAATTGTATCCTTATGAACTGTTGGAATTACATTAAATATTAACTTCACATGAAATCAGGGTCCTCAGTGTGTGGACGACTTCACTGGAAAATGTTCATCATTACATATGTTTCTTGACTTAATAACACAGATATGAGGAGAAAGCAGATATATTTAGCAGGTTAACTTACACAGCTTCAATGGTGAATATTGATAATGCCATTAAGGACTGGGAGTCTGTGAAGTATAGGCATGCACATGAAATCAGAGGTAATTTTAGTGCAGAGGAGTGAAACAAATTGATCCAGGTGTGGTCCCTTAAATGGTCAGTTGGGTCATCAACTTCCTCCTGGAGTTAATACTGGATTCTATTGCAGAAAATAACTCTACCATAGTGCTTCATCTTAGTTCACCACAATCTGAAAATCTCTAAATTCCATGGTGTGCACCATTGTAAAGGCTGCCACAAGGTTCTCTTTTTAACTTATTAATAATATTAATGCCAAAGACACCCTTGTTCACTTCTGATAGTTAAATGTCAGAAATGAGGGCGTTGGCAGAATATAATGTGGCAGACCATAACATCCAAAACTGACACTCAGACCGAGACTAAAACCGGGCACCTCTGACATCCCTTAGCATTGAGTCCTTCGCTGTAACTAACCGATGAACCACACAGGAGTTGGACAAGCCGTCGTCATTAATTTTAATAGCAAGCACTTTTCTCCTGGTGCAAGAGGGCCCAGACTCTTCTCGGTCACAGTAAATTATGCAAAAGTTTACTCTTGCGCAATGCGTGGCCCTGTACGGTTCGTAAAATGGCTAACACAAGTTGCGTTGATTCAGAGATATTCTACAAAATAGTGGGAGCTGTTAAAGCTTCCAAAAAGACAAAAGCGAGCAAAATAATCCTCTTTATTGACGACAACTTTTACAAAGATGCAGTGAAGTGGTTAGAAACACGCAATGAAGACAGCAAAGAACAAATCTGACAAGCCAAGACGTAGCAATTATCAAAAGAAAAGGATGGAAACTGGAGGGTAGCAAAATATTATCCAAGAATGGAAAAGAAATTTTTCAAAAATGTCAACTACACCAAGTTCTTGGCAAAGAATATTGCACACAAAGGAAGAGACAAGATGGAGTATATTAAGCACAACTACGAGTCAGTATCCCAAGAAGTAATACAACTCTTTGTAAGATGTGGATACAGAACCAGCACCTAAACGTGCTTGTTATTCACTTATCAAGTCAACAAAGGAGATAAGAACAACTCAACAGGAAAAAGCAAGAAACACAGAAAGGAAATTCAACAACAAAATGACAAAAAGCAAACCCAATACTATTTCATTCCAAGTCAACAACCTTAAATTTGTCAAGATAAAAATTAATAAAGTGGGCAAAAGTCCAATACACCCAAACACACTTCTTGGTAAAGTACTTGAAAAAGAGCATGGATTTATGAGAGTTGTAACCAAATTTGGAATAATTGACACTTGGATTGCGCCAAACAGACTACAAATTACTGAAGACATGAATGTGTCCTTAGACACAACTAAAACAAGTTTCACTGCAGCGTGCAAAAAAGCACTTGACCAGTGACACATGTACAAGAGGTGCAAACACAAGGAAATGGCTTCCCGTTGTTCAACTACAAACAAGAAATGACTGTTCATCAAAGGTTACAAACTTTGTGAACTACCAGAAAAAAAAATTAAATGTGATTGTTCAAGTACTTATAAACTACATTTGTTCAATTAAATGTATATCATTCAATAATGTACGCTATAAAAAGTCAATTTTTGGCCTGATGTCTTTTTCCTTCCAAAAATCAGAAAAATAAAAATAAAACAAAGCCACATGAAGGTAATTCTTATTCTACTAAACAAGGTTTTGTTTTTCTGCATAGAATGCCTAACCTAAACCTTAATGCTAACCATTTAAAATCAGTGCTTAGACTTAATAACAACCAAAGACGTTTTTACAGACTAACTCATGAAAAACGTACGCTAACCACATCCCCTTACTTCCAACACCGATTTACCTGTATCAATATACACGTACTTGCTCACAATTTATGGACTTTTTGTTGATGTTTCCTACTTTCAATTTCAACCTAGTTTAAAATTAAATTTACCTAGGTTGAAATCATTTCAACCTGAATTTGAAATTTACCTGTAACAGTAACAATGCTGATTTCATAACCTGAAATACTGTCATTATAATAATCTAACTAAACTGCTGAAACGTAATCTCTTTTTTTAAATTTTCTTTAAAAATATTAACCATTGTTTGCCCCAAAAGCACCTTGGCTTATCAAGGAGGCTCACAATAATACAGTAATCAGGCTTACAAAGCACGGCGCGAGCCGCAAAACACCTCGGTCGGTCCCGGCGAGCCCTGCGCCGCGCCGGGCTGTAAACGGCCGCCGAACCCCGCCAAAAGCAAGGACGGCCACCCACCTTCCCGACGGGCCTCTGGACGAGCCCCAGTACCGACCCACGTCGACGCGCGCGCCGGAGTTGTCCGGCCGACGGGACGGAGGAGCGGACCCCCGCCAGACGGTCCACCAAAGGGTCCGTCCGAAAGACGGGGCGCTCTCCGCCCGCCGGCCGAAGCCCCGGTCGTGTTTTCATCTGGATATTCGATGTTACAGTAGCTCCATGTTGTCCGCTTATAAGACTGATAACAGTTACTGGTTCCCACCCTTCAATGGCCTCATTTATATGTATTGTTACATTTTAATCCATCTGAAAGTGCTTCCGCAATAAGTGCATCACACCAAGTGTGTTGCTGTGACAACACACCCAAAATTGCTCTGTAATGGTTCTAATAAATCTTTGATGTTTGTTTCTGATGTATTCAACTCTAGCAGCATGCACGTTCATGTGATAGCAAGGATTAATTATTATATAGCTGGTGGGCAACACCAGAAAAGAAGCATGAACCATCTGAGGTACATTCTAGTGCCTTCAATCCTTGCTGGGCTAATCAAGCCAGCAACAGTGCCATAGAAGGATTTCTCAGTACTGTATGTGTACTTGTTCCATGAACAACAGTGCCTGGGTTCGATTCAATGTCTCCTGATATCAATAGGTGCGGTTACACACGCCGTGGTAAATACCATTATTATCCTGCGGTGCCTCACGCTTGGGTTTTAGCCAGCGGTCACATGTTACGAAGATTACCGAGGTACAAAGAAATCTCAAGCAATTCATTGGCAGGAAATTAGAATCTACTCTCCAAGATTTGTTACGTCTGAGTTGCGTTCTAGGTCTAGATATTCTTACAGCAATATAATATTATTTTCCAAAGGCACAATTGACGCGCATGCTCGCGTTCCTTTTTCAGCCCGGGCAAATTTTTCAGCCCGTTTGGCCGGGATGAAAATCCTAGCCCGGTTTCTGAAACGGGAGTAGGATTTTCAGCCCGGGCTGTAATTCAGCCCAGGCTAAAACTTTTTCCATGTAATCGCCACTCTTTCAGAACCCGGGCTGAAATCTCCATGCAATCAGGCCCTTAACTGGATTGTGTTGTCGGGAACATTCTTGAATACTTAATTAGATTGTGTTTGGGTTGCATCAGAGTGAATCAGCAGGTTTCTGTCGTCAGTCACCAAAACCGTAGTATGATATAGTTCTGCTATTATTAGCGAACAGGAAGTCACAGCTTTCTAAGCTGTGTTGTGATTATCCATCCTGATTGGCTAATTAGATCAAACTTCCCGTTAGGAGTGATTGAGCGTTTGCAAACGGATTCTCACCAAAACTCGTGGATGTATCCACGAGTAAAAACGGAGAAATGACACACATTTTCCGACTGGTTGACAAACTTTTCTCACAAACTTTACTCATCAAACTTTACTAACAAAACTGTCTTTTTAATATGTAGTTATGACATCATTTTCACGGGTAACCCCCATTCTTTATTTCCGATAATGTCACGCTATGAAGACTCTTTCATTGTCTATTTATTTGATTATGCGATTATTTAGACGCACCGTCAATATCAAGACGATTTAGGTATAAAACGGCAGCGACACTCCGGAGTCATGCACTTTGTGACTTCTCCACTTTGAGGTGATTTACTGGATATAGCTAAAATGGCAGCGATTTTATCTACTGAAGAAGCCAAAAGCTTCTTGGAGAGCCAACGCTATCTTCTCTCCACTCCCAATGTGGTGAGTCTTGGATTCAGCAATGAGAAGGTCGATGGGAAACGGACAGGAAAGAAAATCTTCCGAGTTGGAGTTATTAACAAACTACCCGCGGAAAGCATCAAAGATCCTGATGTTTTCATTCCCAAGCACTTTAAGCACAATGTAACTGGCAGTGATAAGGTGATAACTATTCCAGTCGAAGTCGTTGAAGAAGGAAAGATTAACGGGTTGACGTTCGAGGGATTGATTGAATTTGCTGGACGTCTCAGTCTGGGTGGCCATGAAGGAGGATCGATGATAAAGAATGCTGACCTACCAGTAAGAGGATGTCTTGGAGCTAATGCTCAGTACAGAGAAGCCTATCGATTGTTGAGTGCAGCCCATGTCCTGACAATGTTTGACCGCGGTCAAATTGGGAAACAAATCCTAGTGGAAGATGGTGACGCCGCAACGGTAGAAATAGGTGCTACAATAACTGATCAGGTTGATGTAGTACTCTATGACACTCCAACCGTTTCCAATCCTGTATATGCGAAACAGGACCTTGCTTGGGCAAATATCACTGCCGAGAGAGGATCACCGATAATAAGGCACATTGGAATTCCAGAAGAAATTAGGGAAGTCGTGGACGGTGAACATGTGAAGTTTTTTGCTGGAAAATCAGAGATAGCCGAGGATAATGTTGAAGTTGATGACATAAATGCTACGACCATAGTCGAAGTAGAAGATATTTCTGGAAATATAAAGTACGCCTATTTTGAAGAAGTGTGTCGTGTCAACCAAAACCTCGGTATCGGCGCTGGAGATTCTGGCACTGCTATTGTGGCGATGCATGACGATGCTCTCCTTGGTATATTGATGAGCGTTGGTTCGCGGTCTTCAGCTGCTTATTTTTGTAAGCTGCAAATTTAAATGTTACTCGCGAACAACCGTTTTACATGGATTACTGGCAACATGAGTGAATAATCATCAGTTGCAACACAGACTTGGTCATAGACATTATTTAGTGTCGTTAATTTAGTACGTGTACTGTCTTTCTACTATTTTTCCATCATTTAACTTGACTCCGGTCAGTAGCCTACATAATTGTGAGCAAAAAGGAGATAGGGAATGGGCGCGTACGATAATTATTTACGTGTTGAGCACCTCAGAATCGGAAGAGTCAGATTTCTGGTGCCCTTCAACCAGAGAATTTGTATAGTTATAAATCGCATGATTACTGCAATTTGAAATAAATTAGCACGAGTAAAATACTAAAAGACCAACAAAAAAGGAAAAAGGTAAGAAAATGATTTGAAAATCATCAAGATCAGGATACCCTTGTTGACGTAGAAAGAAAATAAGTTTGTGAAATATCGAAATAAGAATTGAAAAACAGGTTAATTAATTATTAAGGTAGTAAATAGCATATTTTATCCTATATTCCCGTGTAGGTTTCAATTAAAACGATTTTTAATTTCTGTCTTCTTGTCTATTTATTGTCATTTTTCTGTCAATGTTATAGTTTTAGCCTCCCCACAGTACCCCCTAGTCTAGTTACTGATTGACTGATTGATTGATTGATTTGATTCTCGAAAGTAAAAAGCTCCTATAGCTGGGTGTGGGAAGTTGACAAACACGATCGGATTGGACAGGCAATTGTGAAGGTTTTCACCGTTTTATCCATGGTAAAGGTTAAAAATTAGGATGATCTTCCGAGGCCTCATCTTTTTCACGCCGGTTTGACACTGATCTGACTGTGGTAAGTGATCTGAGTCTGAATGCGTACCTGCAGTCTTCACAAAAGATTCATTTAATTTCATTTGACATTCGTTTGGATGTAATGCTTCCTTGAACAAGGGTTGTATGTGTTTGGTATATAAAACTGATTAATTTCGACTGTATCTGCGTTCCTTTAGCGCGTAGAGATGATCAGAAATTATTTTATTTTGTTTCCAATAAGGCCCTCGCTGCGGTCGGTTGATAAAATCCCATGGGATCGGTCTGTTCTATGATGGTTCTCCAGTTTCATTCAAGAGTTTAAACATGCCAGACTCAACTTATTTTCTGATCCTTATCAAAACGTTTGGGCCAATTTCCTTCATCCTTTCTTTGGGGCGTTATTTCGTCATCGTTGTAATCAATAAATAGATGTTTGGCCCATTAAACATGTCTCCGTCTCATTCTTTTTTTTGGTATTCTCTTTTTTTGGTATTGCGGGTTAGTAATCGGAAATTTAAATTCATGATCAAAAGCTTCTGCCACTGGGGTGCTCATTTTCATAGCTGTCCTAGAGAAGAGTCAAGTGATGAAGAAATAGAAGCTCCTTCAAATTCAGCTGTTGAAAACGAATGCTGCAAGGAGCTCAAGGCAAAAAATCATGCCCTACAGCAAAGTCTACTGCCACAGAAGCTACTCAAGAGGCTAACCATTGCATGTAACTACCTACTAATTACCATTAACTTTTACTAAACGAAGTTAACATAGTTTAATCCATATTTTTGTTTCCCAGGATCAATTAAGCCCAGCAATACAGATCAACTCGGTAGCCTGCTGTGACTTAAATCTAAAGAGAAGGGATTAGTATCTTAACAAAGGTTTAGGTCTTAGCCTCACATTAAATATACCTGAGCAAACCTGTCAATTCCTCATCGCTTGTCAGCCTACCCAGGAAAAGCCTTAATTTAGCATGTTCTTAAATTAACTACATGAAGTAAATGCAAAAAAATAAATGAATTCTAAACCAAAGCAGTTGTGCTTTTAACCAAAATTAGTTCATTCATGTAAAATGGAAATACTTTTGTTCAGCAAAAGCTAATTAATTCGAAGAATCAAAGAATTAAGGATGTTACTGATCCATACACACTTGACAGGAAATTTGGGCCTACAGTGTTCAAGACTGTTGAACCAACTAGAAAAATGTTCACAATAAATTTTCACGGAGCTACATGGTTTTCTCAAGCCCCATCATACCTCAATGACCGTGTCTCAACTTGGCTAAAAGGGGCTGTGAATTCCGCATGACGAGGCAGGCTCTCTTTCAGTCATTCTAGCTGGGTATACTTAGTCAGCCAGGGACCCTCTCTCCATGCCCTAACTCTATATGCTGTCCAGGATGAATTTGCGACATTATCAGTCTCAGGCCAGCATCAGGTGTAGTAGATCCTACTACAACTGGTTATTACTACACATGTCTTAAAACACAGAATAATATGTCATACATATGTTTAATGCATTGTTGTGTTCTAAAAATATGATGGCTCTTGATATTCACCATTTTGAAATTAAAAGAGTGCAATATATTGACCAAGGAGAAAATTGACACTGCATGACAAAAGACACACAAGGGGGTGTTTATGTTGTGGTTCAATTTTACCCTGAGTGGTTCAAATTGGTATTTTCCTTTCTTCTGCTTTATATTATAATGAACATAGAAATAAGAAATACTAATTTGTACAAATGGTAAAATTGAACCACAACATGTACCTAATTAAGTGTTTCGAAAAAACCATAAATTATAAAATTGAACAAGAGCTCTCCTAATCAACTGTTGGCTGACTGTTGATAAACTGGCGGCAGACATGTCACCAACATTTTACTGACAGTCAGCAAACAGATTACAGACAGAAGAAAACCTATGCTAAGATTTGAAGTAAAATAACTGAGTTACTTTATTTCTGAGAAGTAATTTTTATTGGGAAACTAATCTTGTATTCCTTAGACTTATAATTACATTTTAACATGACATGACTTGGCTTGAAGTTGCAACATGCATACACCCGGGCATTGGGTAGGGGTGGGGGGTCATCAACCCTTTCAGCCCCGTGGGGTTCCCCATTGACGAGTAAAATCGTCTGGCGTTAGACAGAGTAAAATCTATAAGTGGTACTATTGGGAGTGAAAGGGTTAAAACACCTAACGTCAAAAACTTGTGAAAAATGATAAAATAAATACAATTAAATCTTAAATAATAAAGCTAATTCTCTGCGCGCTGTTCAATATAGCTAAACAGTTTTCTGATCTAAAAGAAATGAGTGTTTGAATATTTTGGTTCGCTCCGACTGCGACTGGCAGTCGGTTTTTTTTTTCACCAGGCCTGTGTTCCAGACATTTCATCGCCAGAAATTTCGAACCAAATCTTAATAATAATTAATAATAATTATTAATAATTAACTGACCACGTTGCTTTAATGGTCTAAGCACAGGGAGCTGATATCATCCAATCAGAGAGGAGCAAACGGCGTGACGGTTTGAGTACCGCTCGAATACTGTGGGATTTTGATTTTCTTCGAGGGCTAGCTCCGGGCCGTTTGGATGGATTCTCTATCGGAAGGTACGAGGAGAAGCGTCAATGTTTCGATCTTAATGCTGCGAAGTTTGAAAGCGGAGCGATGCGATTTTCGGGGGAAAAATCGCTCCGGCGCTGGAACTCTTTCAAAACAAGGATTCCACCCTTTTCCTTCTATAATAGTAACAGTCAACGGCGAACTCAAAATCGCTCAAAAAACCGCTTTTGAGGCAAAAGGACGACTACCACAGCTAAGGTAATTCAACGTTTATTTATCATTGATTTATATACATAGCGATATCGCTAAAGGTGCGGCAAACGTTGAATCTTTTAAATTTACTATAAAACACAGGGGGCCCACACAATCGGATGTGTAGCCGATTGTTATTTTATAGTAAATGTACTGGATTTACCGTTTGCTTCACCTATAGCGATATATCGTTAACTATGTATGTAAATCAATGATAAATAAGCGTTGAATTACCTTACCTGTGGTTTATAGTCGTCCTTTTACCTCAAAAGCGATTTTTTGAGCGATGTTGAATGAATTTGAGTTCGCCGTTGACTGTTCCATATATAAGGCGGCGAACTCAAATTCATTCAACATCGCTCAAAAAAACCGTTTTTGAGGTAAAAGGACGACTATAAACCACAGGTAAGGTAATTCAACGTTTATTTATCATTGATTTACATACATAGATAACTATATATCGCTATAGGTGAAGCAAACGGTAAATCCAGTACATTTACTATAAAATAACAATCGGCTACACATCCGATTGTGTGGGGACCCTGTGTATAAAATAACAATCGGCTGTACATCCCATTGTATGGGTACCCTGTGGTCTAAGCCGCTGTCAGATCTGGCCGACGCACGGGCTCACTGTTATCATGACATGAACCGGTCCATGAACCGTTGAATGAAAATACTGTCAATAATAATTATACTGAAATCACCTTTATTGTCCCGCCTCCTCTCCTACAAAAGTAAAAAAATTGATCTTCGAATCTGGATAACAATGCAATGGAAAAGCATGTATGTATTTGCCTCGAAAAGATCTCCAAATCTTATAACGAAGTCGATCGACACCTCAATATGTGGAAAGAAACGGATCTCCGCTCAACTGAACTGATTCATTCGTTGAGAAGTCCTATGGATCAGCTGCACTCCTGCGAAAGAGTAAACTTCAAGGGATCTCCTCTTGGTGATTTTGTGGATTTGAAGCAGAAACTGGAATACAAACTGCTAAAACAAACTGAAAGTATTTTGGCAAAACTGCTCGTCGATCTGTGAGATTTCATTGCTTTACTTTTGCGTTCTTGCAAGGTTCCAGATCAGTGATAATTAACAAAAACATTGTGTTAAATTTTGATTAGTGATATATCCTTTTTCAGGGAAACTTTTCAAAGAATAGCAAAGAAGATATCAATACTTTGGTCTAGTTGCCTAGATGTGTACACTTCACTTTCAAGTAAGAACACAGGGATAATTTATGGGTTACTAACATGACCTTAGGGTAGTTGGGGATTCTTGAAGTACATAAAAGAGAACTACCCACTTATGGTAAGCCAATAACGTTTTCCATTCAACACAAATTTCAATGTGGAATTTAGGACATTTCGTGTGTTTGATGGAACACTGTTTATTTTTCTTGTTACTCAAACCTCACAATATTAACATGCCAATCAGGGGAATTCATGTGAACTTGCTGTGAGATTAGGGAGCTTAAGCACGCATGTCCGTCAGCAACTAGAAGAGAACATAATTTTTGCGTGCCACGACAGTGGTGTATCCCAGATTTTTACACTAATGATATCTAATGGAGAAAAAATACTTAGCAAATGTAAATGTGGTTGGCTGTGTAAAGACATGTGAAAAAGGAAAACTCTTCACTTCAGGTTGCCATCCGCATCTCAGAAACGTGCATGCTTAAGTTCCCTAATGAGACAATCACTGCAATGGGAACAGCAATTCATTGCATTGGAAAGGGACAACAAGAATGGAGGCAAGGTTCAGGGCATCAACTTGCATTTTCTTCTGTTTTAACACTTTGACTCCTGACTTAGATACTAGATTTCACTCTGTCTAACACCAGACAATTTTACTTGTCAATGGGGGCAGTCCAGGGTGGTTTAAGTGCCAATGGGTTAATATCCACTCAAAAATGACTTGTACATCCCCATTTAACCCATTGACTCCTAGCAGTTGGACTTAAGGACGTTCGTGCCCAAAATGTTCCCAGGTACAGATTTTTTTAAAACTTGCCACGCAGAAAGGTAATGATCTACTTTTGCCAAAAAGGCAAAAAAAATGGGGGGTCACCGTGCTCGTTTTCAAGATCATGAGGTGCACTTTTAGAAGACTGCGTTATTTTAAGATGATCTTAGCTTACAACTGTCAACAATAAAAAAGCTACATTTATTTATTGAAATTTAGATCAGGTAAACCTACTCAATTCAACATAACTAATATAACTATTTTAAAATTAACCTTTGCAGCTGATGTCTTTTTCTGAGGTGAAATAGACCTTGAAAAACGATACATATTATTCTGACAATAAGGGGTCACCGAGCATTCAAGAGAGTAAAATTGCTGCGAAGTTCTCAAAGCGATGGTATATGCACGTCATTGCATGACATGCCTGAGAAGACCTGAGTCCACAGCTATCCCATGATGCCACATGCTTTCACGTTCCATTCTTGTGGAAAATGTTTGCGCCTTTAGCATCGGGTTTACCTTCGTGGTCTGCGATGGATGACATGTGCGTGACATGCGCAAAAAAATGCGCAGTAGCAATGGGCACGAACGCCCTTAATAGATTTTACTCTGTCTTTGTCTGACACCAGACGATTTTACTCGTGATTGGGGGTGGGGGAATTCAATCTCCACATCCACTCAAAAACCCTTTTGACAAAACAACAAACCAAACAAAAATGAAGGCAAAATTAATTATTCTCTCAAACCTCAACTCTCTTCTTTTGTTCTTACAAAATTTAAATGGATCAAGTCATATCTTGCGCTCATCTCACTCAGAATGCGAAAATTATAAGACTTGAAGGTTATCAATAATCATAGGAGTGCAATACTAAAGGACAAGCAACAAATTCACTTCTAGCCTGACACTCAATGGAAAGCAAAATTATACATTGTCACTGAAACCTATAAAGTAGATGCACCTTATTGAATGGTTTAACATAATACGTGCAGATATTTTGTGAGTTGCATAGCATTTTTCCAAGTCTGATAGCATTTTGGCTTTTCCTGCATTGATTTAGAATTGTATCAATAATTTCATAATAATGCTTGTGCAAATGATGAAACCAACTCAGATGAAACCATTCAAATGTACTTTATTTGAAAGGGTAAATGAAATGATTAGTGACAAGCTATGAGTAGCTGAAGTTTCAGGCTTTGCATTGTGTTGAAAACAATAATATCATTAATTCTTTTATTAAAAAACTCCTGTTCCATTCATATTATTTTGCTCTGTTCTGAACTGGTTAAACCAGAAAACTACAGTGCACTACGCTCTCATATTTTTATTTATTTTTTTATTTGTGTGTTCTCTTGAAATGGCGTAATAGTGGAATAATAATAATAATAATAGTTATTATTGTTATTACTGTTCGACTTAACCAAGGCTAAGTCTTAACTCTGCTGTCATTTGTATTGTGTGGCTTCCATAACAATAGGGGCCATTATACAGGTTTGAAAAATAAAATCAGATACGGTTAAACATCAGTGTTTAGATTAATTTTTTATGCTCGGTCACTGGTAGGCTCCCTTCCAATCTCTGTGGTGTGTGAGGGAACCCCAACCCAGCCTTCAATATCAGACCTTTTGGAATGGCTTAATGATTTGGAGAGAATTCATTGGGAATTGTATCCTTAAGAACTGTTGGAATTACATTAAATATTTATTAACTTTGCATGAAATCAGGGTCCTCAGTGTGTGGGCAACTTCACTGGAAAATGTTCATCATTACATATGTTTCTTGACTTAATAACACAGATATGAAGAGAAAGCAGATATATTTAGCAGGTTAACATACACAGCTTCAATGGTGAATATTGATAATGCCATTAAGGACTGGGGGTCTATGAAGGATAGGCGTGCACATGAAATCAGAGGTAATTTTAGTGCAGAGGAGTGAAACAAATTGATCCAGGTGTGGTCCCTTAAATGGTCAGTTGGGTCAACAACTTCCTCCTGGAGTTAATACTGTTGAGCAAACACTCTTTCAAAATATGAAGGAAAAAAGAACTGATTTTTTTTTTTTTTTTTTCATAGTAGCACTTTAAGAGTGACACTTTGAGCTTCTCCTCTTCTCACACCAGATAGTTTTACTCATTGAGGAGGAACTCCTCAAGGGCACAAGGTTTAACCCTTCGACTCCCAAGATTGATCAGTATGTAAATTCACCTCTTCAATGCGCTATCGGGTCGACCAGCATTGAGAATGGAGATTTTTGAGGATATATATGATTCTGACCAGCCAACAAGGAAACCATTATCGACTGGATAACTCAATTGGTTTTGATAGTGTTCATCCACTGGATATTGATTTATCCGTTGGATAGTGCTATCCTCCTTTTGAACAACCAAGGCCTGGCCTTGATTGTTCAAAAAGAGGATAGTGCTATCCCTTGGATAAAAAAGGAAAGGAACTTTATTTAAGTGTCCAGTCGTTCTAGCGCTGAAGCACTAATTGGGGACACTGTAAACTGAAATTAACAATTAACACAAATCAAGTCTAATGTTGGTTAAATTCAGTGGAGAAATCACTATCCAGTGGATGAACACCAGCAAAACCAATGAAGTTATCATTTATCCAGTTGTTTAGTGCTATCCACCTTTCGAACAACTGGGGCCTGGAGACGATTCTACACCAATATGACCTGTGACTGTCTTTTTCAGACATCATGGAACAAGTAGCAGTGTTCCTGGAAAGCAGAAAGCAGAGACACACTACTTCAGTTTACAGCTCAGAGTAATGTCTTGGAAGTCAATGGCACCGTTGAATGCTTCTTGTCGGTATAAAAGCGAAATTGGTTATAGCTTTGCTTCTGTAGCAGGGCTGTTCATCATCTCGATAAGTAAAGGGCTGATCGAGAGATGAGTAAACCAATCTTGATACAGCACAATTTACACGAGACGTTTGTTGCGAAATCCATGTTTATTTACAATTTTTTACAGTATGGACTCTATTCATAAATGAGGTTTTTGGACAACGTGGACAACCGGTACAAGGACAAATGTGTGGGCGAAGTTTCCGAGGATTGCCTTGTCTTGCCTTTCAATGTTCAGTCGTGTGTTGATAGCTGCGAACTTTTCCAGCAAGAAAATAACGTGAATGTACGACGAAGATTCAATAAGGAACAGAAGGTTTTCTTCAGGTGTAATATAATTGCTGTGGCGTAGAGTGAAGTGCCCAAATATAAAAAACAATCCCTAATCGTGTTAATAAAGCTCTTTTATTTTGTCGATAGATCGTTCCCAGCTCTTTGTCCATCTTTCTTCATTCTGTATTTGTGCATTCATTGCTTCTTGAATGACCAATAGGCGGGTCTCAAACTTTTCTTTATAATCCTGTAAAGGCAAACAAAGGATAACATGTTTGGTATTCATCGTCGTGTCATCGACTGGGCGAGTGTTTCAGAAAAAAACTAATAACCAGGGACGAGTTTAACGCCAGCAAACTTTCCTAAAAAAAAAACTTCGTGATCATCAATATCCTTTCAGTTGATTAACTATCAAGGAAACCCAACCTGCAAATTAAGCCAAAACCCTTTCAGAGCCATTTCTAGGCTCCTTGTAAAGTACAAAGACTGTCTAAAGAGATGTTTTTACCACCTAGAAGAATTCGATCCGTTCCGATATCTTAGATGAAAATTAAAGTGTCCGAAAATTTTAGGGAATGTTATCTTCATTTCAGAAATTGATAGCTGAACGTTACCTTCTAAGAACTTCCCAGCAAACCATTTGCTCATCCGAAACTGCTAGGTGACCTTTTTAAGTGCCAAAAATTGCAAAAATATTCCTTCCGAAAAATCCGGGTATAGATGTTTGGAAACGTAGAACCAAAATTCTTAGAACAGTTTGACTCTCCCGAACACATTTTACCGAAGATTATCGTTGGGTGCATCTGAAGTATACTGCAAATGAATTGCGATTAACAGCGTCGAAAGAAACGGGGACACATGCTCTCCACAAAGTCTTGAGTTTGACCTTTCGACGTTGAAATATGATAACACGAAAGGAAAAAAGAGAGCCTCGTACTTATCTGAACAATTTAATTAATTTAAAAGCGTTCAAACTCTGCTTCAACAACCATTCAACATTTCTTTTGTTTTCGTGAATGTTAAATGAAATTGACCCCGTTTGCCGCCCTCTCAACATTGTTGAGCATGCGCCAGCGCTCTAATCGGTCTCTCAATAACGTACAAGGAAGGGTTACGTTTTTGCACACGTTGGCCGTATAGCACTTATATTTCAACAGACTTAACTGATTAGAGTGTAAGGTCAGTCGGTTGAGCTGCGGTGATCTAACCCGAAGGTTGTGGGTTCAATTCCCACCCTGGTCAGATATTTTTTGCTACACGGCCAACGTTTGCAAAAACGTAACCCTTCCTTGTACTTGTACATGTTCATTGCCGTGACTTCAACATCTTTAGTTCCCACGACCTGATCCCGTCTGACCTTATAGCTCAGTCGGTAGAGCAGGGGTGATTTAAACCGAAGGTCGTGGGTTCAATTCCCACCCTGGTCAAAGTTTTTCTCTGTCCTTGCGCGGGCTCATTTCCATTAGCAGGGCTAACGCTCACATGGTTCATATGGGGTGGATACTTAGCACTTCATATTACACTCTAATCAGTTAAGTTTGTCTCAACAACGTATCCATGTACGTATGCATAGTAATAACCGCGGCTGCAGCCTGGAACTGAATACCAGGCCTCTCGTGAAGCTTGTTGAATCAAATGTTGATGATGTGTTGAAACCGTTTACCCACCCCACCCCAG
>NC_090870.1:63225430-63230430 GCF_036669935.1 Montipora foliosa
TCACTTTTATTCCTTTAATTTGCATCATGATATAGTCCTGCCATCTTTTATGAAAGCGATTTAAACAAATAAAACAAGGAACTTGTTTAAAAGAACAATTGTACGTACATCGAACTGTCAACAGTAACAATCCCACGACTGTGTGATGCTGATATAAGTTACTTCGTTTTGCTTTATTTCGATAAAAAATGATAAGAATATATTTACGTTTCAGCTCTTTCATTTGTAAAAATATCCAAAACTAATACGAAAATAAATCAAAAGAAAAGAAGAGTTTTTATATAACTTTTTGGACAAAATAAGAGTTCCATCACTTTAATGTGTACAGGGTTAGGGCGTGAGACTTGCAGCGCGATGATAGACTTACCCCTGGAGTTTTCAGTCTCTCTTTACGGCACCTCTAGTCACGGATCACCACTGCGGTATCAAGGAAGTGAAGAATTTACAGTATCAGTGTGCTAAATATCTGGAGCTAGGTCGTCTTTAAATTCAAATACGGCTCGTGGTGGTTTTAAAGCATCAAGAAATCAAAGGGGCATTAAGGCAGTGAGATCCCTTTGAAACCAAAACTCTTTAGCCGTGAAACATATGACTTCGGAACTCTTTTCAGGATTTGTTTCAGAGATGACATTCTCGTTTTCCTCCTCTTTTGAAAAATTTTGCATGATTACCAAAAATCCTGATGTGCATTGCAAGACCCAAAACTGAGGTTTTGTCTGGATTAAATATTCCCTAACAATCGAAGCTGGACAAAGTTATTGTTCATAAAAATTAGCTGGAACTGAATCAAGTTCGTGAACCTCATGATAACCCACCAATGTGGCCCGAGTTCGATTCCCAGAATCGGCGTCATATGTGGGTTGAGTTTGTTGGTTCTCTACTCTGCACCGAGAGGTTTTTCCCCCTCGTACCCCGGTTTTCCCCTCTTCTCAAAAACCAACATTTGACTTCATTTGCGTCAATTGTTAATTTTCAGCTTACAGTGTCCCCAACTAGTGCTCCAGCCCTAGAAAGACTAGACACTTAAATAAAGTTCCTTTCCTTCTGACTTATCTTTCACAGTTGTAATCGTAAATAATGGAATCATTTAACGCCCTATTGCGGATATCTAGTGAATATGAAAATTTTGTATTCTCTGTGTTTTAAGGGTCACTGTCTGAAGGTCTTTAAGGTCTCAACTGGAAATTGAGCTTTTAAGAAAGACTGGTGGCCACATAAAAATGTACCGTGGAATAGAAAGCTTTTCTTGGAAGCCCTTTCATAAATCATCTGACGGTGGGGGGAGATCTCCAAAGGAGACTCTAGTGTGAGAAGGTAATTATGGTGTACTGAGAAGTCCTGGTACTAGTTGCCATATAGGCCACTTCGGAAAATACCATAATATTCTTTGTTTGTCCCCCAAATTTTTGCACAAGCACTGTTTCCAGTCTCTCTTGTTTCTCTTGTCCCAAGAGAAAACAAAGACAATGCTTATGCAACGTTTTGGGGGACAAACAAAGAGTATTACGGTATTTTCCAAAGTGGCCTATTCTGGGAGCCATGTTGTAAAGTTCCGTACGTTTCAACCCTGATAACAGTTGTTACAATGCGGGTCTGGCCGTCAATTTGCAGACCTGCATCACCCGTGTTACACAATCTAAATGGGTAATACCCATATAATCTAAATTTAGATCAGTGGGTGCAAGCCATCTCAGATGATCATCCGAGTGATCCAAGCAACTCATTAAATATGCGTTTCCTCTTTCACTTCAATTACATGAAGTCTACCCTATACTTAAAAATTTTCTCGTCAGGAAAAAAAAGGGATAAAAAAAGGAAAATTTTTGTTTAGGATGATCGACGGACATGGATGGCAAAAAGGTTGAACCTAGTTCGTTAACCACGCGTAAGGAATCATCGATAACCACTACACCATCGAAGCACGCTGCTGAATGAAGGTGAATTTTTATAATATTTAAATAGAGACCCATTACCAATATTGAAAGCTAATCGATTTAAGATGTGTGCTTACTTAGAATGGGCATTTAGACTTAAACACAGTTTACCAGTGCTATTCAAAATGGGTGCTTAGACCTAAATACGGTGCATGCATAATTGGATGACTAGGATGATCATCTGAGATGACTTGCACCCACTGATCTAAATTTAGGATTATATGGGTATTACCCATTTAGATTGTGTAACACTGGTCCTGCATGTACCCTTGAGCCTGTGCACACCGTCAACTGAGCCAGAAAACTCATTCTTTTGACGCAAAGAACTCATCTGAGAAACCAGTCCAGTAATGTGGATCAGACTTCGACGTATCTAGGTGTAAAAAGATCATCAGAGCATCGAAATCACGTTTGTTCACTTTTAAGGCCATATCTCTATAAGCTCTAATTCCCGAAGAAAAAGGTGGATCATGAATAATACCTGGAATGCTACAGAGACCATTAAACTAATCAGTTCAGCAAACTCCAGAAAATATTTTGAGAGTTATTGCTTCCCAAGTTTTGTTCTTGTTCCAGTATTCAGAGGCCGGGTATAACTTTATCCAGTGGATAAGGCATTAACCAAATTATAAAATGTACTTCACGTTAACTAGTTTACTTGAAGGCCAAAAGACAACAGAAACGTCAGAGTCCTTAGCAGGATTCGACCCTGCGACTTCCTTACACCGTTCGGATGCTCTACGCATTGACCTAAAATAACTCCTCGGAAGACAGGAATCGTTAAAGCAACTCGCTCCATTCCACCTATACCATCTACAGTTGTGTGCATGGCCAAGGTTTTCGTACATGCGTTAACGTGGCTGTGCATCGAGTTCCGCCATATTCCTGAATATAAGTGTATGGGTGAAGTTGTGTTGTTGAATTCACTTTTTAAACGCAAATGCAGAACATTACAGGGATAACCTGTCTAGGTTGAAAAACAGATTTCTGTTGGGAATATATATATTTATTATTCCACTATTACGTCATTTTACCATATTTGGTCAAGAGAACGCGCAAAATATGAGACAGTAATACACTGTAGTGTCCCGGTTTAGAGTTTGTTGCCTTGTTAAGCGAGACTTTACAGTGTAAGATGCCTTGGCAATTTTTCCTGGACTAGTGTAGGCCTGAATGATAGTTTGCTTTTGATCACCAATTAGAGTGAGCCCGCAGTGTGGCGTGGGGTGGTGATTGGCAGTTGTCTGACCAAAGCACAGGGGTGGGAAAGGTAGCATTTTTTTTTTACTTTGTGACGACAGCAGAATTGGCTTGTTTTCACAATTTCTGCAGGCACCTTTTGACAAATCCAGTTAGATATAGTTAGTCTTTGAAGCAAGACTTGACATAACACTGGCATTTTCTTGGAAACGCCCCCTCCCCCCTGGTTGTCTGGATTGTCTGTGTAGCTTGTGACGGGCAATAATGTATCGGTTGGTTTTGGTTTTCCAACACTCAGTTGTAAACTGCATGATACTCTGTTGAAAAATCAAAACATTTGAATAAGAACTTGAAGAACTTCATTTGTACACTATAACTCAAACCATTTTTGCAGGGCTGCGCCTGAAAATCATGCCATAACTATTGCACATTTGAAACCCCAATTTACACGTAGACCATCCATACTTGTGCAGTGAATAAAATGATAATCTTTTGAGTTGACCATGTCTAAAAAGTATATGAAACTCGAACGTAACAGCAACAAAACTCCCTCAACCCCAGTCATGACGTTTTCAGGAAATAATCAAATGATGAACTAAACAATATTCGGAAACAGCAGGAACAATATTTTTTCACTACGTTTTCGCTGTGCTCGCATTCCTGCTCTTACTCGTGTTTAAGCTCCCTTTTCTGCTCTCTAGCCGATCTGTAATTGAACTCTACTACAAGTTGAAACGGCTTTTTCTTTATTATTACTATGAATCTCGAGTAAATCATCTTTATAGTGCAACGCGCCTTACCATGGCTACCCAACGAACTCTCACATTTGACAATTAACGTGTAAATTCGTCAACTCAACATCCCATGCAACGGTGTTCAACTTACAACGGTACAAACTTTGCAAGGAATGGTGATTGTCAATCAAATTCACACACCCTGATTGGCGGACAATTTGTAAAACACTTCGTTAGGTGGCCACGGTAAGGTGCGTCGCACTGTAACAATTTCATTCTTGTAATAGCAGTCAAATTCAATAAATATTTAATAAACACATCAGAATCAAGAAATGAGTAAATTGGTTGCAAACTGCATATAAAGGATTTAAACAAGGACACAGGTCCCCCGACCTTCTACACTTGTAGTTTTGCACGTGGATCCAGGAACGTCTGCTTAATTCTTACATGTTTTTAAAAAAAAAATTCCAGGTTCAGTAAGACGTCTCTTCTAAAGCTTAGTAATTGATCATGCTTGTGAGCCTTCATTTTTCACTCAGTTTAGAGTAATGTGCGGATCGCGTGAGTTGTGTGCCGTGATCCGTGTAAAACTGGTGTTGATCGTTATATATTGGAGTGAAAATTGGTGAGCTGACTATCACAGACCTAAATTTGCCGATGATGTGGCTCTCCTATCGAGAAGCGCTAAAGGTCTTGAACAACATCATTCAGAAGGAAAAGGCTGTCAGCAAACAATATGGCCGGAGAATAAATGGCAAGAAAACTAAAGTGATGAAGACCGACAAAACGGAGGTTCGCTTAAATATTTAAGTAGACTGCAAAGCTTTGCAGGAGGTCACAAAATTTGAATATCTGAGTTCCTGAATGTCTCCGGATGGAAACTGCACTCCAGAAATCAGAAGACGACTAGCTATCGGCATGAGAGCGCTGTAAAACTTGAATTCCCTCTGGAGACACAGTCAAGCATGTCAAATTACGAGTCTCGCGAGCATGTATATTCCCGACAGCCACGTATTGCTGCGAGTCCTGGGCAATTAAACAGTGCTACGTGAAATCACATCACAGTGTTCGGTGTTTGAGAACAAATGTTACAAAAAGATTTTGCGAATGTCGTGGACGCAGAGAAGGACGT
>NC_090870.1:63235430-63247930 GCF_036669935.1 Montipora foliosa
GTCGTTATTAATAAGAATGAATACGCCACCTCCTCTCTGTCCTGTTTCTCTATCTCGGCGATATATCGTGTAGCCCTGAGGAAATATCTCATTATCCTTTATGTTATCTGTTAGCCATGACTCAGTTCCTGTTATTATGTCACAGCCTGTACTATCTAGTATAGTGGCAAAAGATTCACGGTTCTTGAGGATTGACTGACAGTTTATATTAAGAAGTCTGGTTGGTCTCTCCTTTGGAACTGGCGTTTGCAGGTTGTGCTGTAGTTGGGTCGGTGACGAGCTTGCTAGTGGAGAGCCAAGAAAGAGTAAGGAGCTGTTACAGGAATCTCCGTCTGCGTTGTACATTGACGAAGAATTCTCAAAGGTTGTTTGTGATAGGTGGAGGTCAAACAATCTTGCACTTTGGTTAGGCAAAGCACAATCTGGGCATATCCATGTGTTGTCAAGATGATGTTCATGATCGATAGAGCACACATTTTGACAATCTGTATGGTACCATTTTCCACAGCTTGAGTTTTCACATCTAATAGCTTTTTGTTTCCATGTCACTGTCTTGTTACAGATACCACAGGGATATTTTCTTTGTTTGGTAGCCTGATCTTTTGGCTTATATGTGCGTAGAGGTGTTGTTTTAGTTTGTTGTAGGAATGCAAGTGGAGATGTAGGTCCAGTCTGTTGATTGTTTACATGTGTAGTTGAGGTTGTAGTTTGTTGTAGATTTGCAATTGGAGAAAAGTATCCAGGTGAATTGAATGAGTCCAGCAAAGAATTGCATGGTGCAGTTGAGTAGTTAGCAGCATTGCAGTCGCAGCATATCCATATGTACGATGAAAGTCCAAGAGTTTTATACGTTTCATCGTCGATTTTGCAGCATCGAGTGTGGAACCATCGATCACAATTATCACACTGAATACCTCGTTGATTTCGCTTAACCGGTTTTGAGCAGAACCCACAAGGAAACTTAATGTTGAGAAATTTACATGATTTAATTTACTTTATTCGCCCTCTTTGATTAATCACTCAGTTCTCGTGCATTTCAGATCATTATTTGTATTTGTTTTGTTTTCTTTTTTTTATATATATGTATCTTGTGCAATGTAAACTTCTTTTATGTTAAATAAATTACAAAAAAAAAAACAAAACAAAACAAAAAAAAAAATCCTGAATTCTGGATTGTGGCAGTCCAAAATCCTGAATTCAAGATTTTGGACGGCCAAAATTCTGAATTCAAGATTTTGGAATTCAAGATTTAGGACTAGATGGACGCACTGATTTAATCCGATTTCGGTAAAGACGACGAAAAAGCTTTTCTTTTGTGGATTGTTGCTATGTGCATGTGAATTGTGCTCTGTTAATTAATCCTACAATTAATGTGACGGCCCAACATTCAAAATGGATTAAATATGCAAGTTGATATCCGATTGATCCGAAATATTTCGAGTGTTTAGCCGCGGTTTCACCAGTTTTGATATCAGTCGTAGCGGTTGACTTTCAACCTCGCCGCCCCGCTCGAGAGTACAGTGTCTCACATATATGTGATAAATTGTGCCCTAAACAGCAAATAAGAAAAGTCCCGGTTTTGTTCGGGTTTGGATCGTGCATACTGTAATAGCAAAACCTGACACCGCAGGAAACAAACAAACATTCAAAGGGTATGAACTTTTAAATAGATGACAAATATTTCATAGTATTATATACATATATTACAACGGATACTACTTGTCTTTATTTCTTTATACCCCATGAGCCAAGTCTCGAAGCATCTTAATCAAGTGAAATCTTTGCTTCGTTTGATATCGACAAATAAATCTTTGGCCAGGCTTTTCCTGAGGTAAAAATGACGCCGATATTCATGTTGACTGCCATTCAGTGCACACAGTCCTTCGCTATCCATACAAATACGATATTTTAATTGTCATATGTGAGTAGCTAAAGATTGAAGTGTGGGAGCAGTTTCACCTGCAAGTTTGGTCACGAATTATGAAGGGAGCACCCTTTTATGCCAACACTGCATGGTAGCAGGGTCTAGGTCACTCGCCTTTCACAAGCTAGTGAGTATCATGTGGGTTGAGCTTATTGGTTTTCTACTCAGCTCTGAGAGGTTTTTGCCCGGTACTACGAAAGGCCGGAATACTTTAAAACTTGAGTTGATAGTGGCTTGTTAAGTCGGCCAGGATTGTAGCTTACTAGCATACTAACAGCACCTATACTGGATTTTCATTTAAACTATCATCACGATCAGAGTGCTTTTTTTATAACTGATAAGGGCAATCTTCCGAGTCGGGTCACTAACACTAATTAGTATTGCAGCTAGTGAAACGGTTGTCGCTAGTAGTCTTACCCCTTATCTGTAGACTTTTGCCTGTATGTATCATTGGAATTTGAACTGTGGGCTAAACCGGGCAAGGCCATTAGAAATTCGTTATCTATTTATTTATTGACGTTTTTGGGAAAAATATTAAAAGCGTATCTTTTATCTGAAAAACGTGAGTCATGCTATGTCACAGCTGACAGCTAAAGGGTTTTTTTAAATCGTAAATATTAATGGAATTTAGTAGAGACTGCATGTTCTACCTTAAGCAGCTTTTTACTTTAATCTAGAACGGAAAGTAATTAGTTGTCCCCAATTAGCTTACCGATTCACAATTATAAACTACTTTAGGCACACAAGACACTTTAATTGTCATTATTATTAATTGCTAGTGACCTTCACTCATGTGAATTCGAACAAGAACTGTCAAGAACTGAGAAGCGCAATGATTAATAAAAAATAGCAAATCAACTGGTTATTTCAATTAAGATTAGCGGCACATACTCAGTAATAACCCGTCCAATGAAATGAAGAAAAATATAAGTTAATATGTGTTAAGTGACAACGCTTTGAGCTGAGCAATGAGGAATGCTGTAATCTCCTTTAAGATGAAAATCGGTAAGTTTCATCTGGATAACTTATATAATCCGAACTTGCTAATAAACTGATGTTGATGGACTTGGAAGAGTGTCACGAACACATGAATTTTATTGGTATCGCATTGTCAAGCATTGGGAATTTTATCGACTGGAAAGAGATTCAACACGCCAGATTTATATTATTATATGTATAAGTATAAAGGTTTCTCTGATTTCGTGAGGCACGAGGAAGGAATGCCTTCAATGCGATGTAAGTCCGAACGCGCCATAGACAACACAGATAAGTGTTTTTCAGTATTGCTGGCGCCTGATATATGTCATTTATCGCCACTAGCTTAGGCTATGACTACACTTTACCGAACCGCTTTTCGTGTCGACATGAAAAACACTTCGGCATAGTATGAACAGAAACGGCCCAGAATTGAAACAAGTCGTTCACACGGGCTAACGGATTGCACCGAAAACTTGTTTTTCGACCGATAATGGCATTCGCATCCTTGTAGCTTGTCCTTCTAAACTAGGCTTCAGGTCGTCACATAACTTCAAAAATGTCTCGCGGTTCATACGGAAATTTTCCTTCCATTCTTCTGCAGTTACTCTTTGGGAAATAAAGTTGTCCCACCATTCATTACATCTCCCGGGCTTGACCCAAAATAACCTCCTTCCGTCAGTTCTCTTTCTTAAATCCTTGAGCATCAGCAAAAGTTAAAGTCGTTTCCGTCGTCTTTTCCGGTGATTCAAAGCAGTTAAGTTCATGAGACAGAGCTGTAAATTGAGTAAAGCGTTTGAGATAGCAGAAATCAACTCAACTGGCAAGGCCGCCATATTGTGGAATCCAATCCTCCCTCCGAGTTATTGACTTCCGCTGCGGTACGGTCCGGAACCTGTTCACACGATGCCAAAGAGTGCTACGAAAACCTATCCGATACGTGACGATTCAATTTCAAGGTCGAAGCGGCACAGCGTCGCTCCGTTGTAAAAACCGCGCCGAAATCAGCGTTCCCTTTGCGAACAGAAGCCCTATCCGATATGGTTTTTGTGTCGGCGCACGAGCTATCCGGTATAGTGTAGACATAGTTTTAATTGACTTTGTAGAATGCATATTTTGTCAGCTTTTTTGAAGACGTTTATATAGTGTGTGTTCTCTTTTTAGATACAGCATGCGCAAGCACGAAACTGGGCGAGAGAGAAACTTTCTAAGACTCGACTCAACTCTCCACTTGCTGACACCGCCCACCGTACCAAGGTGAAACTGCTACATTTTGAAATACCTTTGTGTTTCAGGTGTGCTGCATGTGGCGTAATCAGTAGATGACCATAGGCCTTTTATAATTGGCAATTGTGAAAACACCCACTAAAAATTCCCCTGGGAGGTGCTTCTAAAAATAAAAAGATACGGGACAGGTTTGACTCAGCGTTAATGTCCGGGTAATGGGCTCTTGGCGCTGCCTCAAGTGTCGATTAACATTGCACATCGATTTTAAAAATAGCGTGAATGGTGCATGCTGCTATACATGTGAAAAACAAAGATCGTGAAACTGTAATAGTACAGAAAAAATATGTATTTCATCATAAAAATATTGCTTGTTGAAACTCGGACCGATAGATGAAAGCGAAATCTACACTAATCGTCTGAAGACAAGAATGATTGAAATACCGTGTCAATATAATAAGCATATTTTAGGCTAATATTCCTCAATTATTGAATCCCCATCATTTAGATCAATTGTGTAGCTGTAATTGAGCTGCTAATTTTTTTTTTTCAGGCGTAGCAATCATTGATATTAATTCTGTTTCTATTAAATACACCTGCCCTGTACATTGTGACAGTGTAGAGTACAATAATTTGTACTTGGTCATATCATAACTGCTATTTATTCCTTTGATATTATCATGAATCAGAGCACACAAACTCATAGCAAAATATTTATTTCCAGCATTTTAACCAAAGTTCACAATATCACGTTGATTGTATGATGCCTTATGATTGTTAGAGCAGGATCAATCTCATGTACAGGAGACCCAGGCCTTTTTTAATGTCATTACACAGCTCATTGCAGATAACTCATTTGATTTCTGATTTGATTGCTAAGTCATTAAATTCTTGTGCTATTTTGAGTTCACGGAACGACCCGTTCCGAAATGTTCGCTCATTTAATAACGCCTTTTAGATTGGATCTACCACGAACGGCGTGTCGGTCGGTTTCTGTATCTGTATCTGTACATGCTGAAAAGACGACACCATTTGACATGCGCGCCTTTTCCTTGAGAGGGTTCAACCCGTATTGCATGTCCGAAGTATTACACATTGCACGTGACGGATATTCCTCATGTTTCAGTATCGATACAGTCAGCTCTCGACGACTTAAAAGAGAAGCCTCCTCTGTGGGCTAAATGTATAAAAGCAAGCATGCAGAAAGTCAAATTTAAAAAAAAACCAAGCGTTTAAACATATCAGTTTATTACCACATCTTTAGTAATAGAGCGGTTTTCAATTGAGTGTCGAAAGTAATTAGCGAATTGCTTTAGTTTTGCATTTACGTCACTCACTGATTGGTTCAAAGTTCTCGCACCATTTTAAATGAAACCACAACCAATTGTGGCTCGCTCTTGCACATTTTCCCGTGCTTAGTGTCGGCTACGTGTAATTACTTCAAGTTTTGATTGGTTTACTGGATTGTCTCCGTTCTTTTTGATTGGCCAAAGTAATTACTTTGGTTTTGGTTTTACGACACTCGATTGAAACTCGCTCTATTATTAGTAATTAAACCGTATGGATTTTCTTGAATAGGACTAGCTCATCCGGACGAGCTTACTCTGGATCCTCTTTTACAAAAATTAATAGTGGGGCACTAGAAACGTCTTCCCCAAAACACGCTTTTTCATCTTTGGCCCTCGAACGTACAGTTGACAACTTGAATTGAAACCTTTACTGTTGCTGTTAACTTCTGTTTGACTGAAATAACGTATTTACGTGAGTGTCACAGCCAGGATTACCCTGTACCTATCTTCGCTTTTCCTAACGGTTCCGGGTTCGGGATAAATTGCCTCAGGAGCTGATGTTCTCCTGTTTGAATCTATGGAACACTTTTACCACATGAGCCTTTGGTACTTGTACATCAGCACGCAAGCGCATTCACATAGCTGTCGTTTAAGTAGCGCTCATAACTACGATAATCATTCATTTTAAAGGTAACCTCAACGAAAACAAGAGAATAACCTTACACCACACAACATAGTGTTTACAATAAAATTCTTCGAACTTTTCCCAATGAAATCATCTGTATCCAAAATAAATGAATTAAAAGAAAGCTTGTTTTGGTTTTCAAATGTCCCGGTCGCCGCCATCTTGAACAGTCAAAGAGCTTATGAATCGACGGCGTTTGCACAACAGCGCCGTTAGATTACGTAACATGCCTACTGCGCACGCCTATGTGGACACCTGCCGGAGTCACACCAAAGTTGAGGACGTTGGGGAGGGCGATTTCCAAGCGTCTTGAAATTAGCAGAACGCGAGATTAGTTGTCAAAGTTTCTCTGGATGATTCAGGTGTTTTTTTTTTTGCCAGGTAAATCAAGTATCGTATTTGGGGGCATGTTCTTGACATATGTTATTTATTTTTTTGTGTGTGTGTATATTATGTAAGTGAGGATATTTTGCTGCCTTAACTAAAAATAAAAGCGCAAGTGAAACTCAAAACCAAATCTCCGTATCGACAAGGATACAAATGTAAGTAGAGTGCTTGTAATACGTGGAAAATAAAGGTTTTTACAATGACTGCGCGTTCATTGTTTAATTTTTGTTGTCGATAAGCGGACAGACACATACATTTATAAATTGCATTTAACGTAGTTGGTAGATTCCAATTGCTGGATTTCGGTGGAAGGCAAGAAATGATTGAACACATTTAGAACTTTATAGAGATAAACCGAATAAAATTTACATGTGCGATGCTTACGATTAGTTTTCAATTGAACAAAAAACTGAATATGGCCTGACACGGAAATAAATAAAGAGAAAGTACGTCGTGTTGATTAGACAAAAGGCACACAGAAACTGACATAACACACTAAATGTCCTTCCTGTACAAGCGAAACTCATTCTTACATTCGTCGTTTGTTTTCTTATCCAAATCGGACTTTTCATAGCTCCAGTACGGAAACTCTAGGTTCTTTTAATTGTGAACATCGATATGCGTATGAAACACAAGCTTTCGTTTCTCGGAAGCTAAGCATTTTGTATTGAACAACTTGCCTTGTGAAATTAAAAAAAACAAACTCCATACAAGGCGGGAAAATTTACCGCACGCGCATCAACGTTGTAGTCTTTCCTGCAAATATTTTTTGATTGCAATCGCGTGATAAGACGGCCATGTTGGTGCCAAAACAATAGAAAAATGGGTAAAGACTTGTTTCTATATCTCAAAGTACCCTTGGACGTGAGGTGCTTGGCAATGATATTGTTTTAGGCCTAATTAGGCCTAAGGTTAGCATTTCTAAGGGGTTTGGGCTTTTTCAACAGTTAAATTATAACCTCAGTCTGCATTTTACACTGACCGGTTCAAGTGATTTAATTTGATTCCCTGGCACCTCACGTCCAAGGGCACTTTTTGAGATATGAAAACAAGTCTTTACCAGAAAAATGTAGCTCACGTTTTGCATAATAATAGAGTCAAATTCCCAAATGACGTTTTCGCGATTGTTCTTTCCACCAACATGGACGCCGTGACGTCATGATCAGCTGCAATCAAAGAATTGTCAATCAGGAGCCCATTCATGGGAAGCGACTACCTGTACTCCGAAGGATTCTCGTCCGAAGAAACTACGCGCCGCTACGGCTAAAAGGGATCCGATTTCTTAAGACGAAGTGGAGAAATTGGTATCATGGATGTTCTCAAGAGAACAAGCTATTAAATTAGAGTTGATGAATCCATCTACTTTCCGATTCCTGCCTGTCCGCCATGTTTCAGCCAGAGCTAATTTATGAGTTATTGTAAATGCGTAATCTACAGCACTGATTGGCTACCCGCAACAAGGGAAACGATGTTCCCGGGAAAAAGTTTCTAAAAAAAACTAGGTCTGTCAAAACGCCCGATCAAAAATTCAATTCGGAGGAAGGTTCCTACTGATGGGCTTCTGCGTAAATTGAAATTTCTACAGGACGGCGACGCGCGAATACGGGCCATGGACTATGACGTGGCCCAACAGCACCGTCGTGCCCTATTGTTTCAAAACAAAAGCTCTTTGGGTGAAAATATTAAGGAAAACCGTAACACGTCACAATTATCCAAGATGGCGGCCGGCGCCCGGAAAATTGGAAAGTGAAAATAAATGATTCTAAATTTCATTTTTTTCGACCCGCGCACTTTTTTGGAGAAAACTGTGGAGCAAATTTAATTATCGATCATTATTTAGAGTCGGAGTGGAGGTTCCCTTTAAGACTTATCAACCAAGTGGATTAGCATCTTATTTTGATTATTTGTACATTACTTGTGGTCCAGGAGCCCATGGGCTCTTAGTGTAATCCTCTCCCTAGATTTTATCTCCAGGATTTATTTGTTCTAACTATGATAGAAACTGCGATATAATTGGCTGTCCTACTCATTCAACGACGCAACTGAAATAAATTTGCAAAGACTTCCAGGCTGAAGAATGTTCATATTTAGATATCTCCTTTTAAATATCAAGATGACTAGCATATTTTTTCATATTCCTGACATAATGGTCGGGCAATGACTGATCAATTTAGGGAGCAGTACTCTTCAGTGCAGTCCACTTGAATTCGTTGTATGCTCTTCCATGCCATTTGATTACCAGTGAGTATTTTCAATGATAATTACGAGACATATTTTACCTCGTGCTGAACTGTACAATGAAACTGGCCGAAAACACTGACAGAGGGGACTCTAGCTTGGGGTGTACGGAAAATCAGAACTCCGGTTGCTTGATATATTCCATTGCATCACGTTAAAAAAAACTTTGTTCGGGACGATTCCCGCGAACCTCTTTTGTGCACCGCGCACAGGTGGCTCAGTTTGTGGAGCATCGGGCTGTCATGCGGGAGGTCGCGGGTTCGAGCCCCCGTCGGATCAATACTCTGGATCTTAAAATAACTGAAGAGAAAGTGCTGCCTTTGTAATTTCATCTGCAAATGGTTAGACTTTCAAGTCTTCTTGGATAAGGACTATAAACCGTAGGCTCCGTGTCACAAATACCTTCTATGTTCATAAGTTCCCTGTGGGACGTTAAAGAACCCACACGCTATTCGATAAGAACCGGGGATGTAGTCCCCGGTGTTGTGGTTGTCCTGTTCTCTCCAGCAGAAGTGCCTGGCTTGGCAGCGATGTCTCTAAAAGGTCTCACGGTGTATGAGGTTACTTAAGCAGAAACAGCCATAAGTCAAATTGGGACTTTGCCGAGTGCTGGAACATGTAGATGTAGATGTAGATGTAGAGCCTTCATGAGACTTTCCGATCGATCACAGTTGAGTAACCTGAGATAGCAGAACTGAATTTTCATCAGTGATCAAGAAGGAAAAATATCAACAAGGACCTCTAGTGAGGGCTGAATCACAGGACAACCGGGACTTTTCAAGATTAATTTCCGATCTTTTAGTCGAGGTTGTATACGGCTTTGACTTACTTACTGCAACCTTGTTGGTTAGAAACTGACAGACTTTTCTTGTGATTCCACATCTTTTCATCTGACGGTAATTCAAGGGTTCTAATTGGCTTGTCTGTAAATCGTCACTGAACATGTTGAAGCGTTCGAGGAAAACGCGGGATGTCCCTCGGGTATTTCGATCGTGATGCCATACGATAGAGCCTCGAGCTCTTGTGATAGTGCTACGGTTTGCCCAGGGGAAGTCAAGTCCTGTTGGACGGGGTTAATGCTTGGATGGGTGACCGTCCGGCACTACCCCGTGCTGTAAACGCTAGGGAGTGACGCTGTTCAGCTATCCAGGAAGAACGGTTATTGATATCCCACATAAACTCATATTGCGTTGAAATACATGTATTCCATAATTGTTTTTAATAAAATTATTAGCAACAAGCCTGAAAGTCAAAATACTTATAGTGTGAAAAGGATTCAAAACGATTTTCCCCAAAATATACAACTACTTTCAAATGCCCCGTCGATGACAAAGCAGGACTCGAACGCACCTCATAATCCTTGGTTGCTCCAAGTTTAACAAATAAAGTTCATAATTCAAAAGTGTTTCGTACGAAGTTTTTATCGCAGTTTGAAATACAAGCTTTACAAAATTGAAAAGCGCCAATGTGACCACCTACCTTGCGATATATCAGAATTGACAGCTGTCGTCCATCTTCAAATTGCGTAGGTTTTCTTGTTATTTAAAGGCGCTAGGTCACGCAATTTTAGGCAATTTCGGCACTGATCGAATGGTCATAGAATTAACTAAAATATCAAAATAGCTGTTCAAAACTATAGAATAACTCTAACAAAACACAGGGAGGCTAAGAAGGGACTTGGATGGACAAAACTGGAGAAGATTGAAATGGATTGAATTTGGGTAAATTTGAAAAACGTCGGCCCACCTTTTTTCAAATTTATATCAGTCTGTATCAAAATGTCATTTACAAAGCTGGAAAATCATTCTCAGTTGTTATGTGGCCGTGATTTTGCAAACGAAAGACTCTTGCTCTGCCAATTTGACGTTTAGAGCTCATAATCAACAGAATTAAACAAAATTACCTAAAATAGCGTGACCTAGCCCCTTTAAGCAGTTGAGAAACGTGGAGTATTTGTTTATAAATATGAATGTCATTCTCTTGCTAGCCAGTGACAAAAGGGATTTGTGTTGGGAGGCTGTAAATTCCAAATATGCAACCTTCACAAATACTGATTTTTTTTTCTCAGTCAAATAATTCAGCAAGTTAAGTCGCGTAGGTTTTTTTTTTCCGTGAATAACGCAAAAAAATGACTTTACTCATTAACTAAAGCTCAACTTCTGTTGATTATCGATATCTTTGCAGGAAATCATTGAATATATGGCTGGAAAATGTCATTACTCCGATTTCTCGTCAAAAGTTAATCAATATATTACATAAATTACATAAAAGCAATCTAAATAAACAGTATAAACAATATAAACATCACACATAAACATATCAACATTAATCTATACGTGGTGCCCTTGTTCCCACGGGTAAATCTATTAGGGTCTGTTCACATGGGGGTGAGGAACCCCAGGTGGGTGAGGTATCCCGCCTCGGTGGGGTAACCAATTTCTCTATTCTCTGCGGAGTCGATAGTTAATGGAAAGTGAGTGCAAATATGAACTTCTTATTTATACCCAGTAATTAATATCGAAAAGCAATCCATAAGTGTAAGGAGAAAATGCCACACGTTCGAATGCTCCTCACTTTTCAAGCTTCAATGACACGGAAAGATTTTCAAGAGGGGATCCAAAGCTGTCGCTAAGTGTCGACGAAATTCTCAACCTTAAGAAGGTGTGTACCGAGTTTGTGTGAGCACTGATTCGGCTAAATCACTAAAATTGAAGGACGATGAAATACGCACTTACTATGCCCAAGAATTTCTTTATGCTATAAGGACCATTTTTATCATTTTTCAAACGTTATTGATGCACTCGGCGGAGTGGTTCTTTCGCTGAAGAGTTGTATAACGGTTCGAAGTCGAACTAACAGTGAGCACGATGCAAACTTGTTCCGTTGCATAACGTCCGTCATTTGAGTTGTTGTTTTTTACTACTTATATTCAATCGTTGTCGAGTTACCTCCTGCTGCAACTGGTGGAATTATTTTCGCAATTTTATTAAAGAGGTTCCTGAATGAATTTCAACCTCAGTATTGATGGAAGAGGTTATTTATCGATGACGACTAATCGGGGACACTATCAACAGAATTGCGACTGCTCCTAACTGACCAAAGGGAAGATATCGGAAACGAAAGTCAAAATATGCCCCGCCACTAATCATCGATAAATGCATCTTCTCTTCCATTACGTTTATATAAAATGATTTGTGCGAGGGTGTATGAATTTTGCTCACAAACGTTTGAGACTATGCGTGTGCTCTAAATTGAGAAAAAAAATAATAAAATGCGCAAGTTCTTTTTGATTTTACCTGAATAATATTTCAACGCAGGAAACTTGAAAATTAGTAGTTTGTTAATAATTAATTTGAAGTTACTTCTAGTTCAAATATTTATGCCGCGTTCACAAATCCAAATCGCCACCGAGAATCTATATATCAACAAAATTTCAAGTTGAGACTAGAATAATAATGACATGGTTTTAAGATCGTACGTGACAAAAAAAAGATCTCCTCTTATTGCTGGGGCAGAACGTGATGAAAATTGATATATCTATCTCTTTAAAATGTTCATAAATTCAACAGTCGATAACGCAATGTCCAGATATCGCTGAGTGAATCATGATCCTCAAGGTCGATTTAGACGGAAAACCGAATGAAATATGGTTAAGTTTTTTAGCAATACCTGAAACGTGACAGTGCCAAAGATATCTTAGTCAAGGAGAGTAACAAAAGACATTAAATCTTAAATGAGAAAAATTATTTCTCTAATGAGATTTTCATTGTTCTTGACT
>NC_090870.1:63250430-63267930 GCF_036669935.1 Montipora foliosa
GCATAAAACTGTATTTTATCTCGAATTTCAGAATAATATCTTCGAGACATTACAGCTAACATACATAATATATACAGACACATAACTAAATATTAAATAATATTTAAAGACATATTAATCAAAACGAAAAGCCGCTGTACAAAATCCAGCCCTGGATTAGTTTAAAACCAGTAAACTCAGTGGTACGGGAAAAATCAGGTAGCGCATTTCGCAACGTACTTAGTTAATACGTAAGAAAAAGAACTAAGACCATAACTGGTTGTTCTAGGTTTATGGAGGAACAGAATGTAATTTCCACGAAGATCATGCATAAGAAGAAAACGTATTTTTTATATATGCAGGACAAGCCTTTTCTTTCTTTAACTACTTTTATACGATAATATGAGGAAATTTTGAATGCGCTTATTGCATACAGATGTAGAGTTTGACTTAAGTGGTACGTAAGAGGACAGGTAATCGCAAATATAAATCTCATTACTCTCTTATTTACATTATACCGTTTCTTTGACAAGAAAGTACTAAAGGCCAGGCCGAATTTCCTATGATAAAAGGTCTACGTTAACAGCACGCATCTTGGCTACTCCTTAGTATCCGCCTAGAAATCTTCTTCTCGCTACCTTTTCCTCATTTGATGAGGACCAGTCTCCGCTTGCCTCCTTCACGCCCAAAAGGAATTCTGGGTAATTCGGCCGTTCCATGACAAGGGAAGACCCCCGATTCTCATTTCATAGATTTTCTTATGAGTGTGGAGCCACCCAGTCCTACTGGCAAAATACAGCATCGATTGAAGTTTTTAGCTTTCAAAACTTGCTGAAATTGTATCGGTAGGTCCTGGAATTCGCCCACAGAAAGGCCAGAGAGACGACTTCACTGGTGCTGTGAATCGCCATGTTTACAACAGAGCAATTTAAGCGTTCCAGTCTGCATGAAATCATCTCTCACCTCTGTCTCGAGAAGACCAGACACGCACGGTTCTTACGTTACGTTTATGCCCCAGTAGAATCAACCGAAATCTCAACTCCTTGTCAAAAGTTAACCAGCATCTTAATATTTTTGGTAAGCTACAATACTCGTCACATTTGTTGGAACACCCATCGCCGTTTCCCCCTTCCTGAATGGGGGAAGAGGGATGTGATATAAGCTATGATCTTGTAACACGATGATTCTGACCATTCGCTAAGTGTTCCAACTAAATATGTCTAGTATTGTAGGCGTTGTAAATAGACTGCAGCGTAGCTTGAGGAACAAAGGGCCGACAGCGTTTCAGGGCTCCAATGCCAGATGCAATTTTCTTAGATATCTTATCTATGTGGGCATTGCATGAAAGATTATCGTCTATATGCACTTCCAACGATTTTACACATTTTACTTTCTTTATAGCCAGTTACCATCGATCGTGAGATTAGGGGCTGTATTACAAGTACCTAACCTTTGCCGCGACCAAACTAACATTAACTCGGTTTTAGATGAATTTAGAGTCAGTTTATTTGCAACGAGCCATTTATTCACGTTACTTAGGTCGTGATTCATAACATCATTGATAGTTTCAATGTTGTTGCAGGCAAAGGTGAAGTGAGTATCAACGGCATACATACGTGCAACAGCGATGGAAAGGCAACTAGGGAGATCATTTATATAGAGAATAAATAACAATGGCCCTAATATAGTTCCCTGTGGAATACCACAAGTAAGAAATTCACTGTCTGAGAGCGAACCATTCACAAAGCATTTCTGGTTACGATTTTCTAGATAAGATTTAAACCAGTCGTGTGGGATACCGCCAATGACATATTCAAAGAGTTTAGACAACAGAATTACGTGGTCAACGGTATCGAACGCCTTCTTAAGATCAAGAAAGATTACCGCGTTCACACTACCCCTATCAATGTTGTAAGCCCAATTAACAGTGGCTTCTATAACAGGGCAGTGGCGGTCGAATGGAGCGAAGGAAAACCTGATTGATGACTGGTTATTATATACTGTATACCGTATGGCCTATTATAAAATCTGATTGCGTCAAGTACAGTACTAAGCCGGAAACTGATTGGCTTTAATTAGTGTTCAGAATTTAATTCAAGAGAACAATTATTCTAATTCACGCAGGTCGAATATGAGACTGGCTACAGCAAACCCGAGTAGGGTCGTACCTCTTGTTGAACACTATATTTCATTGGATGCATAGCGTCGTACTTCCTATTGCTTTCTGTGTTAAATCCGTTGTTTTCTTTATCGTTATTGTTCTAATGTTATTTTGGCCAATCCTGAAGCCCGTTCAATGTCGGATTTCAGTGATTTCAGTTTCCTTATTCTAATTCTTTTAAATTCTTCGCCCAATATAGCAACCTAAATGTGATGCAACGTAAACGATGAGATGGAAGCTACAGACATTTTCCTCGAAGAATTGACCGTCGACGGAGCGGATAAACAACCCGAAAACACCAAATTACAACGAAAACTTTTCAAGGCTACAAGAAGAGGGGATTTGGAGAAAATTAAGAGGCTTATCCAACTTAAACGCGAAATCAACTGCGTAAGCAACTCTGGTAAAGCACTACTACAGGTGGCTGCGGACCTAGGTGATGCCTGCAAGCGAAATGAAGTGATTACAACCCTGCTAAATGGCGGAGCGGACTTGGAGTTTGGCATATTACACGCTATACGAGACACTAACGTAAAAGTAGTGCAAACGCTCTTGTCATTTTACAGCTCTGCGCGACCGACATCCCCACGCCCAAGAACTTCACTAACGTGCCAAGGACACATCACACCGCTGATTCTGGCCGCATGGTTAGATAATTTCCAAATTGTCAAACTTCTGCTGGATCGTGGATTCACCATAAGCGATCCTGAGTGGCCTGCTGGGGATTCCAGCAGAAAGGATGGTGAGAAGCTCGGACCCGCCGTGTACCGATTAAACAGATACCGCGCACTCGCCAGTCCAGTATATATTGCGCTGACATTTCTTCAAAACGTGCAAGGCGGTCCAGACCCCGTCCACAGAGCATGCGTGCTTAACAAGGAACTTCGAGACACGGCTGATCAAGAGTACGAGTTTAGAAAAGAGTATTTAGAGCTTAGTGATGGTTGTAAGGAGTTTGCTGTGGCGCTGCTCAACGAATGCAGGTCAATGAAGGAGATAAGGTGCGTGATGGAGATGACTAACAAACGCACAGATATGCTGCTCAACATGCAAGGAAAATGTTTGAACATTTTGGAGATCGCCATCGCAACTAGGAATGAAAAGGTAGATTCTTTCATAAAAAAAAACCTTGAATATTTCTCATTGTCATCATCGAATATGTCCACATGCCGTAGGGAATAAACTTTGCTTTTAGAAAACTGGCGGATGTTCATCTCATGACCGAACCGGCAAGAGCATTTATGTTGTTGTTGTTGTCGTTGTTTTGTTTTGTTTTGTTTCATTTCACGCACAAGCTTCCTTGTATCTGGGTTGAAAAGAAGTTTGTGAGATCAAAAGACAGATAGACCCACGTCTCAATCTTGGTCATGGGACAAACTCAAGCCAAGTCTATCTCTTAAGATATCAGGAATTATTAAATTCTCAACCTCGGATAATTCATTTCGCGTGCTCTGATTGGTTCACTCAATCTCGGTTATCAGCTCATTTTCCTTAGTTTGACCTTATATGGTAAATGATTGCGTTAAGCGTTGCTAAACTAAAGGTTTTTTCGCCGGAAAGCGAGATTTCTCTTTGAATAAAGACAAAAAAGGAAAAAAACATTTTCTGTTGAAAGTCTGGATCAATTCCGACATTTAGAAGTACGCGAAAAGGCAAGAAATGTTTTTGGGATGAGCAGTATGTCTGTCTGAGCACAAGTTATTACACAACATCGCATCTTCATCAAGTTTTCTCGATCTCGCTAGGATTTTCTCCCTTTTTTCGCTCGTATTTCGTACTTCCAAATTTTTGGAGTTAAAGGAATTTAATAAAACAATTATTCCATTCGCGCTTGTTGGATATGAGACTGGTTATAGCCAACTCGGCGCTACCCCCCTCGTTGGCTCTTTACCATCTCATATCCAACACGCGCTCATGAAATAATTGTTATAATTTTTAAAAACTGGATCATTGGATAATGCAATTCGAGAGTTTTGATTGGCTAAGCCATCATGGGTTATGAGCCATTATACCATGACCTACAAACACGGCAAGCATATGCGTGATTTTTTGGGCCTTTTTATTTTTATTGTAGTCTAGTTTTCTATAATTTTGGGGCGTTTTTAATAAAGCAGTTATTCCACTCGCGCTTGTTGAGTATGAGATGATTATAGCCAACTCGGCGCTACGCGCCTCGTTGGCTATCTATCATCTCATACCCAACGCGCGCTCATGGAATAATTGTTAAATATTGGACCAGACCGCTTTTTCATTTGTGCGCTGATACTCTCGCCATAAGCTTTTTGAAACTTAATTGTCTATATACCAATATCCTTATGGTTGTACACAATGAGAATTACTTCCAATTTCTCGGAGCTACTTCTTAAGCTCAGTTGAATCAGATGCTCAAGTGAGGTTAGTTCTTCATTTGAAATGACTTTGCAGCGGCCAAGTTGGTGTCCCACTGCAAACATTTTTCTATGATTTGGTTAAAAAGCATGGCCTTTGACCACAAATAAACTTCATTGTTGAAATCTTCCTTGATCATGACTTATGGAAAACAATTAAGTTATGAATCCGTGATATACCGAACTTGGGATATTTAACAATTGATTTGTTCATGTTTTACTGAGACTGTACGGTACTTTTGATGTCTACGTATTATCCATAAAATAGTAAACCAACTTCTAATTTCTAAAAAGACTGTGGTGCTGCGTCGGTGGGAAAGTGCAACAGGAAAATTTGGTTGTATCACACGTGTTGATAAAGGTCGAATTACCACCGACAATGATCTGGAAAGCTGACGTTTCTAGCGTTAGCCCTTCGTCAGATCGAAGAGCTAACGCTAGGGCGAAGGGGTAGCCCTGACGAAGTGCTAACGCTCGAAACGTCATCTTTCCAAATCATTCTTGGTGGTAATTCGACCTTTATCAACACTTTTGATAAAACCCAATTATCCATATAATAGCATTGCCAAGGTCTACTTTGCTTGAAGTGTCACCGGCGTACGTAGCAAGTTTGTGATTCACAACCGGACATACCACCATTTTTATTGGGTGGATATTATTTACTGGCCACATCATTTATTAAAAAAAAAACTGATATTTCTATTTTGTAGTTCGTCTGTCATCCTTACAGTCAATTAGCTTTAAACTCAGAAGTCTACAAAAGCGTTCCTTATCTGGAGAAAAGTTCTTTGAAACAGGCTGGGTTGCTACTTTTGGCGTCTGTCATGTTCCCTTTGTTGTTCATGGTTTGGCTAGTATCGGACCTCTATTGTCCAAATCATAAGCTATCCAGAATGTTCCACTCACCTTGTGTTAAATTCCTCATTACCTGTGGTTCCTATCAGACGTTCCTTTTCTTTCTCGCTTTCACGGCGTTCCATTCATCCCAGAGCTCGGAATTTCTGGAGTACAGCATCGTTGGTAAGTAAGCACTTACCGAGTTGATTAAAGGTAGTCGGATAAATACTGAATTTAATCAATAGCACGAACTGTCCCTTTTTTAGTGTAACCTCCCCCCCCACCCTTCCAGCCAATGACCACTCACAACAACACAGTTCGGCTGAGCGTTAGGACTTCAATTCTTCTTATAGGTGAGGGTTATCTTAGAGTTTATGTTACCTGGGTCCAGATTCACTTGTAACCATGTAAGAAACTATGTATGAACGATTTAAATGATATTAAAAGATTTGTTAGATGTTGATTTATTTGAGTTGTTACAAACCCTTTGACAGTGTCCCTGAATAACGAGGGACACTGTAGAGTCATTCTTTGCCCGTATTTTTGGACACAAGCGAGTTTGAATGTTGATTTTTCAGTGCTTCTCTGGAAAGTTAGAGGAGCAATATGCACGGTTGAAACTCTACCTTTCCTGACCCGAGAAGCTTCTAGCGCTGAGTTTATTTAGTTCTGTACTGTGTAGTGTTCTTAAAACGTCCCGGAAAATCCTGGACTATGCTGAAAAGGAATTGTTTATGTTGGACGACAGTTTTTGAGTGTTTGAGGTACAAATGTCCAACTGCATGATTGGTTAAGTTTGTGGTTTTACTGATATAAGTCTTGGGTACGTAAACAGGGACAGAACAAAGTGTATTTTAGGTCTGTCTTTAAAGTGTTAAGTGTCTTAACAGGAATTGTTATTGTGTCTTAAAGTCAGAAACCTTTCCATGTTTCGATGCACAATTGAAATCAAACAGTAATAGCTAGCCGAGAGCAAACAATCGATAGGGCATTTTTGGAGAGCAAATCGTCGAAGTTGTCGTTTACTATGCCAATGTTAACAATCATAAATTGATCGAATCATTTAATGCCATTTCATTCAGCTCCATTTTGCTTTACGTTCTTTCTTTTTTTTTACTTTCAATACCGTCCAGATTGGTTGGTTCTGTTTTTCGTTATTGGCTTGTTAGTAGAAGTCATCAAAGATGTTTACCAACAAGGAAAAGATCGCTTTTGTTCGGACCACTGGAACTACTTGGCGGTAGCTTTGGTAACGTCGTTTGCCATTCACTACTCCGTCTGGTGGGCTGGCCGCGCACTGCTAGCAGAGAAAGTAGACACCATGGAATGGGAAACGCACACTAGGGATGGCTACGGAGTTATACTGGCTTCCTATTGCTTTTTTGCGGTGGGAATCCTGTTATCGTTTACGCGCAATTTGTCCTTCATTCAAGCCAACTCTATCACTGGCCCACTGCTTCATGCATTCACTCAAATGCTGGTAGATGTTGCACGGTTCTTCCTGTATTTCGTTTTTGTGTTTCTGGCGTTTGCCGTGAGCTTTACCAAACTGTACTTGCAATATGACAAAGCAAGACGACACTTCCATGTCAACATAGCCAGCCCGAATCAAACCACTGATCCTTTGCATCTAGAAAGGTATGTTTTTTTGATAAGACAATAAAAGTTGAGAATGTTGCTGAAAGTGCCAAAATCGTAACAAATGTTAACATTCTCAACTTTTATTTTTTTATTGTAGTAACAAATGCCACGCAGCATACGAAGTTTTAACTTGTTTCATTTTATGTTTTTTTTTAATGCTTGTAAAGAGATTTAGCAGCGCATTTACGGCAAACGGCAAACGTTAATAAGCTAAAACTTTGCGTTTTGCCAAAATTAAAGAAACTTGTCTGATATCATCCCATTTTTTGCCTGTAGGTAGCTATTCTATTCGCGCTTGTTGGATATGAGATGGTAAATGAAGTAACGTAACCATATTTAACGTCGATAACTCGTAACAGTAATTCAACTGACAAACCTGAGGTCGACGATGCGCTCATTTGACTACCCCCTTCTCATCAGTGCTCCGTTCTACGAGTATTTAAAGCTACTTAGCTACACGGAAAGGAAAGGAGTCGAAACGAGGATATAGGAATCGAGCTCAGGACCTCTTGCACCAAGGTCGCGCACTAACCGACTGTGCCATCCTATGCCATCCTGTGCCATCCTGTGCCATCTTAGCCAACGAGGCGCGCAGCACCGAGTTGGCTGTAACCAGTCGCATATCCAACAAGCGCGAATGGAATAACTGTTTTATTAATTTAAAAGATAATAAATTCCGAACGCTTCGACACTGGGAAATTTAATTTTTCAATTTGGCATCACTTGACGCAATCAGTTTTCATGTTAGGTCATACAGTATATATATGAGCTAAACACCGATACTGAGTGAACCAATCAGAAAGTTAGAAACGCAATATCCGAGGGAAAAAGTATAGAAAAAAAATGTATGCTACACGGCCTTCCGTTTGTCTTTGCAAAGCGCTTCATGATAGCACGACTGAATATGCGCTATCGAGTGTATTTCGCTATAGTTCCCCATCAACTTAACTATGAAGAAGACTTTCACTCAGATTGTCGAAACATTGATCACAAAGATTTCCTCGCAGAAAAACACTTACCCGGATGATCGCTGATCGAACGAACGAAGGCAAACGAGCAATTGTTTGCCTTTGTTCAGCTTTTACCTAGGACTTGCGACATTTTTCGGTCTAAATTTGACTGCTATTTAGATTTAGAGCGGAGGGGTTGGCGCAGTGGTAAGATCTCTGCCTTCCAACCCTAAGGTCCCGGGTTCTATTCCCGGTTCTGCCAACAGTGGAATATTTGGCGACCTTATTTCCCGCTAAAGTTCACTCAGCTTTCCATCCTTCCGAGGTCGGTAAAATGAGTACCAGCATGCATGGACTGCTTAGAAGCGGCTGCCATTTGCCCCTGTATATGCTTCCAGTCCGCTGGGGGTAAATTGATCATTGTAAAGCGACTTTGAGACGTTTGTGATAAAGGCGCTATATAAATGCACCACTTTTACTTTTAACGACAGAAAGCCGGAACATACATGCGAAAAATGTCACGCAGGACAGTATGCATACCTCCTTGCAGCTAAAATCGATTCGAAAACTCTACTCGGCGCATCAAGACAGACTTACAGCATGCAGGCTGACCAGACTGCTAAGTTTTTATGTACTTGAAATCTTTCCACAGGTACATTCAGACTTCTTCAGGGATGGTCTGTTATTTTGGTTCTCAGATAGAGAAACCACATTTATTCTTCCCTGAGGAAGCCAGACAAAATGCTATAAATGCATGTCATCTGTGTAGCACTCGCTTTCAACCAATATGTCCAGAATTCGAATCGCGAACAAGGCGTGATGTGTGGATTGATTGCATGAATTTGTTGGTTCTCTCCTCTACTTCGAGAAGGTTTCCTCCGAGTGATCCGCCTCTCCTCCTCATCGGAAGCCGACATTTGAATTTAATTGAAACAGATGTGTATTAGTTTGATTTGAATGCTTAGCAATCTTCTTTTTTTGCAAGTCTGTAAGCTGAAAGAACTTCTTCATTTCAAAAAAAGTAATTATCACCTTTTTAAGTCTCAAGGTTATTTAGCCGAGCACGAGTGCTCTGTTAAATGCAAATCCACTGAAATCAGAACAAATCAAATCAAATGTTGGTTTTTTTCAGGTGAAGGGGAAACAGGACTAACCGGGAAAAAAACCTCCCGGAGCAGAGAATAGCCCCACATATGGCGTCGGATCCGGGAATCGATCCCGCACCACATTGGTGGAAGACGAGTGCTCTCAGCACCGCGCCAGCCCTGCTCTCAGTCTGTTTTTCGAAACCGGAGCCTTACCGGATCTTGTTCAGTTGGCCCCTGTCCATAAAGTTGCTTTATTTTCAAAGGCCTTTTGTGTTAGCATTGAATCTAACAGATCGATCTCTGTTTCCTTTTAAGATTTGGAAACAGCATGAAAACGATCTTTTGGTCCCTGTTTGGTGAAGTAGACGACAGCGGTTTCAAAATTGAAGACGATGGCTATGGTGCAATATGGAAAACAGGAATGGTTTTCTTTGGTGCTTTTAACATTGTTGCAGTTCTTGTTGCCCTTAACATGCTGATCGCAATACTCAATGAATCCTACACTCGCATATCGGTAAGGCCTTCAGCTTTCCTGTTTCACATTACAGGATAAGTCACTTTTCCTTTCCATCCCTGGGGTGCAGGGATGGTGCAGTGGTGAGAGCACCCGCCTCCTACCAATATGGCCCGGGTTCGATTCCCAGATTCGGCGTCATATGTGGGTTGAGTTTGTTGGTTCTTTACTCTGCACCGAGAGGTTTTCTCCGGGTACTCCGGTTTCCCCTCTCCTCAAAAAAAACATTTGACTTGATTTGTGTTAATTGTTAATTTCAGTTTACAGTGTCCCCAATTAGTGCTCCAGCGCTAGAACGACTAGACACTTGAATAAAATTTCTTTCCCCTTTCCTGGTTAAAGATCTTTGGAAAATGAGAGATGCATACACACGAATGACGTCACTACCCCTGACAACAGTTGATACCCTACCTACCAAGGTCCTTCCCTAGAATTTGGACAAAAGTAACCAATCTTTCGGGCGTTTTAAAATGTGTTCCCGCTAGTTAAAGTATTAAAAAGACCCCTGCAATTTCGATTCGTGTGTACTTTAACTTATCGATCACCAATTGGGTACTTTCAAGGAAAAATTAATTGGCAAAGAGGTAGTATAGGGTGTTGGCCTGAATTTAAGTTATCTTTAGATGTCCTTGAAAATGCATGTAATTTTTGCCTAAAGGCTCGGGCAAGCGGCTTCAACATTTTCTTCAACATCCGTTCGACGTTGTTGAACAACGATGTTGTGCCCGTTTGCCTCCCCCCCCCCCCCCCCCACTCCCATCCACATCTCAAATATTGAATCGAAGTTGAATCGATGTTAAATGAGTTTTTGAAACTCTGCTACAACATATCTTTTGTTATCGTGAATGTTGAATGAGATTGAATATTCTCTCCGCTGCTAAAGATTCAAATATGTCCGTTACCAAAATTCCTAAAACAAATTTGAAATAACTTACAGGAAGATTTGGACACCGAGTGGAAATTCACGAGGACAAAGCTGTGGTTAAGTTGGATCTACAAAAAGGGCGTTCTCCCTCCTCCACTGAATATTCTATACGTTTTCTTACCTGTCCGTTGGGTCGTTGTGAGTGTATTCACCAAATTCCACACACAAGAAGCGGCCGAGGTAAGTAACTTAGCATCGAATCATTCAAATTAAACAAACAAACAAACAAAAGTGACCAAAATGAAACAAGGAAACTGACAAAGACTGTGTTTTAGGATAACCATTCTGACCCCAATAATACCGGACGCTCCGCGCGCTGAAGGCGCGAGCGCGAAGCACCACGAGTCACAAAATATGGTAACCCATCTTTGAAAGGAAATTTGATTTTGGTCACCCTATGCAATGTGACCAGCATCACGTGACCATATCGCGGGCTCAAGTTTACAGCTCTTTTAGGTCAGCTGTTTTCTCTTTTTAAATCGACTGCTAATCAGGTACTGGTTTTTGATTGGATCGCAGGCTCAAGTCAGGTTAGCTTATTGTAAGAATAAATAACCCTGGAGCTCCGCTTTAAGCTTGGCTAAATCTATATCTTAAGTTTGATAAATAAATCTGTAAATATTTTGAAGGTAAAATAGGGATGATTGCTGTCTTTTCTTCCATTCCATCAACCGTAGCTTATGCGCATGTTGTAGGTGTTTTTTTCACTGTGGCTATGAGCAAATACACGTGCCACATGAAAAGCACGAAACCGGCTTAACAATCGAATAGATATCGATATACGTAAATGTAATGTGCAATTTATTGGTACCAAGCTGTAAGCTATAAGAAAGAGATTTTGCCACATATGGTTTAGGAGCCAACGTTTCTCTCCCTCACTGCTTTGTCGGGGACATGTTATCGAGATTTGATAGGGCCAAATTCGTGGCCAGGGCTACCATGAGCAATTATATAACTCTTTACAAACTCCTTTGCTTCTCAACTTAGTAGACTAGTTGTTCCGAACTAGAGAAGCGTATTGCACCACACCATTATTCACATGGCTCCGTGTTGCTGTTGGTACATAAACTTTCATAAGTCAGTAAAGAGGTCTTTTGACCAGGCACTGATTTTCAAGTTTTTCTTTACAGTTTTTCTCCCACACTTCACTAAATCGGAAGCCAAAACCCGTCAGGAGATCAAGGATCGATGAGAAGGAGGTAAAAGAAACGCCGATTTCTCATTATAGTTTAGTTCGTGGTGATGGTATTCTTTATAATAATTTAGTATTTTATGTTCCATTTTTTAGAGACGAGAGGTGATTCGCAATCTCATACTGAGGTACCTGGCCAAGAAGTCGTGCCACTCAGAGACTGAAACCGAGTCAAGTGATTCGGAGGAAGAAAACGAGGCTGCGATGTCACTGACAAACAACAACCCCATCAATGGAACTTAACACGAAGAAATCAACCGAATGGGTCATAAAGTATCAGTTAAAAGCCAATCAAAACAAAGCTTTCTCAGCGTCATGGGAAATATGATACTTTTCTCAAGAAAAAACCTGTTCTTAAAATAAATTTACTCGGGAAACAGTTAACTCAAGGAATTAGTGGAGATGGAGGCTTCGCTTGATGAGCTCCTAGCTGTTTTTCTTCTTCTTTTTATGTTTATAAGAAATTTAGTTATTTTTTTGTAATATTTGTATAGCCTGTCTGCATTCTTGGAAGGGATTTCCACAGATAACAGTGGCTTCAAATAGAAAAGGATTATAACACTGTCGATCATTTTCAGTGGGCAAATTTTTAAGGGTGTCTGCGAGTCCCCAAATGTAGACATAGCAACGAGTTTTCGAAAATATCATAAAAGCTAATTCAGTGACCTAGACTTGTTTATTCAAATTGCGAATACCGCATTGAATTCTCTTACATAAGTCGTGGTATGAGAAAACATGGTTGGAAGGTGAAAAAAACATTCCATCGGAAAAACTTCTTAAAAAATGCACCTTTATAAAGATCTTGAGTGCGAACACCTAGGCCGCGAGGCTCTTTTGTAGCCTGCGTAGGAGTCTTCCCCGCCGTTTCCTTCCCGAATTCTCTCCCTGCCTCGTCCCGTTAAACGCCTGCTACGCGGGCTAGCTCTTTTGTAAGCGTCGTGCGAACGACAAGGCCGTGACAGGATTGGGGGCGGGAATAAATATGGGCCTGCTGCCTTGCTTGCAAGCCAGCCCTTTTTCAATTCCGCCCCTAGGAATGTGACATGTCGGCATTTGCATCGTTTCAAATAACCAGCCAATAGAATCAACGAGAATTGTCAACAAACATGATCTGAAATAAACCAATGTGAGTTTCATTGCAAATACGAACCTCTTTTCATAGCTAGCGTCAAAACTCCAACGAAATTTGAAACTGTAGCGAGCCAAAATTGCTGTGTTTGTAAATGCTGTTTCAGTATGAAGTATGGAAGAGGCAAAAGTGGTCGCGTTTCTCTTGAAAATCTGCACAGACAGTATTAGTGAAGATGTGCAAAAGGATTGGATTAAAAGTCACATCATCAAATTAATCGCAGCACGGATAAATTATCAGCGAACGCCAATTAAATTTATCACCATAAGCTAAGTGATAACTCTTCTCTTTTTCAGTATTCCTGTAATAGCTTACGTATACGATTCACAGCTACAAATAGTTAGTGGCTATTTGTACGGGCTATTTGTACGGGACTGTATTTGCTATTCATACGGGAGTCTTTTTAAAATGATTATTACAGGTTCTAACCCTAACCTTGAAGGACATAGCCTCGCAGTTATTGAAAACTAACCTTTTTAAAATGGGTGCGTAGACTTAAATACTGTTTTTCAGCACTATTTGAAATGGGTGCTTAGACTTGAATGCGAGGAATACAGGGCAGGTCAGATGATATGGCCGGTGTCATTGATTGAATGAATAGGTCGGTCCACGGGTCCCGTACTAAAGTACCGTAAAGTTCCGATAGTAGTGACCCCCCGAAAATAACGTCATTCTTTTGTGGCCGTTAGTATATCCCGAAAGTAGCCACCCCCCGCCCCCGAAAGTAGCGAAACCAAGTTTTTTAAATGGTATACCGCATACCATTAATTTGTCAATCAATAGTCAAAATGTTAATGTACAAAAATATGTTCGTGCTGTGTCACAAATTGTTCACGATAAAGCACTTAAATTTACAACAAGGGGCAGCTTTATGCCACCATTCGTCCTTTACATCAGTTCACTGAAGTAGCAATGTAAGAACTATCGTAAACTGGTATAATTTCGTTTTAACAACAGGAATGTTACTTCTATATAGTTTTTTGCTGTATTTATGATTGTTGTCTTCTTTTTATGAAACACAATCTATACATATAGTCCAGGCATTTTATCGCTAAAAGTCGGTCAACCTGCCACTAATTGCAAAAGAAGGATTTTTAACGGTCTTTGGTCCAGGGACATGTCCTCTATAACATATCAAAAGTCCCCAAAAATCCGAATGGGGAAAGTTGACAAAAAACAACTTTTTTAGAGCCCTATATTGCTCATCATGCAAACGAGGTTGCATTTACTATCTGTTGTGAGCTACCGTTGTTTTGCTTGAGTTTAAAGCCATGTGCAGCATAGGCTTGCAAAGATTGAGAAAATTTATTGTGTTATCTTCCTAGTTAAGTGCATTTATATACCCATTAAATAGAAGAATTATTCTTTATAAGTAAGTGAAACCTTTAGAGATGTCGTCGATGGATGGCTATCTGAGTGAATTATGTAGCGAAGAACACGGTCTTCCACAAGCGATGTTAGAACGCAAAAAGGACAATTTTACACTAAAAGACCTAACAGTAAGGTCATGTTCCAAGATTATGTAATTCAGGAAAATGTAATTTGACGTGAGTAGAGACGTCCAAAATGAATTTCATCTTGGTGAAAAACCTGTTTTTCACTCATTGCTTCGCGCTTTGCATTGTAATATTCTTTTTCGACCTAATTCATTAGTAAATTCATCTTTTCCTCCTCATAATTTAAAGCAAAATGTCCAGGAATTGGGGACATTTTTCGCAAAAACCGAAGGAAATGTTTTCACCCAGTTATGAACTAACAGAGAAAGTTTGTGTCCTGCAAATCTTGCGCTTGAGTTCAATTTGAAAACTAAAAAGTCTAGAGTAATTCCCTTCCAATACAGTGAAGGAATTTTGTTTATATTTAAACTTTGAGTTTGGATAGTAAAAAGAAAAATACGCGATTGAAGACATCCCAACCATACCAAACAGAAAGTTTTTCTAATGACTCAACAAGCCTCAGCTATGACAGACCTCCGTACCGACCACCAGGATGCCTAGCAAGTCTTCACGTAGCAAGAAGAAGTGATCGATTTTGGGCCGGATTATCGATAGACCTATGTAGGCGTCGAACAGGTTCTTTTGAGAAGCGTGGAAACCATTGGAGGCTTGACAAGAGGGAGGGGCCTAACGGACTAGCAACGTCTTATCTGGCTGTTATCTATATGCCTGCATTTATGCATGTGCCGAAACAAAGAACATCATGCAAAAGCTGACAGGAGTTAATTTTATTCTGGAGAAAAGAACAAAGATATGTCTTAACAAGAGAAATGAAGGAAGCAATGACCATCTTCAGTGCTCTGGCTACTCACAACCCTAAGGAACATCATGAATGGTGTAAACGCTGATAGTAATGTCAATGCTGACACAGCCAAGAGGCGTCGGGGAGAAGATGCTAGCGTCAGTGAAGGGAACGTTAACCATAGATTAGTCATTCAAACGAAGTGCCCAGACAGTCACTATAGCATCCAAGTCCTCCGTAAAGATTGAGTACAAGTACAAGTTGACCCTCAACTTGTATTTCAGAAATTATTTCAGGACGAGCTCAGCACATATCCCACAGCTCTTTTCGACTACCCATTTATGTTAAGGCAGCCACCAAAGCCATCATTAGCAGATGCACTATGGGCAACGCTTACACCAGAGGCTAAGACGCAACCTGAAGGGAACATACAGTACGTGCTGGACGGAGGTCCTCTTCTCCATCGAGTCCCATGGCCCAGAGGTGACGCCTACCTACTTGTAGTCAAAACAGCTGTAGAGTCCGCCATAAATATAGTTTACGTCATAGACAGTGCGGCGTACGGGGTTTTATTCACGAGTTGTTTGTGTCAAAAACCCGAACGAGCGAGGTACGATCGAGTGAGGGCTTTTGACACAAACAACGAGTGAATAAAACCCCGTACAAAGTGAATAAAGCCCCGTACCCCTTTCCCTTCTTTGTTTAGTTCCTTTTGCTTTGCTACTAATACTTCTTTAGTCTTTCTGAACTCCTTTCCTTCCATAATGGTCGAGGAATAGTCTTTCTTTCTTAAATAACGATCAAAGCTGGAAACAAAAGACCTGAGCGATGTGGGTTCGTATTGTTGCCCGTCTTTCTTTATAACTTGAAGTAGAAAATTGGCGAGTAACACGTCGAAGTCTTTTGCATCAATATTTTCAATATCTCTCAGCTCGTTCCTTGAAAATAAAAAAATTTTTGGAGCAACGAGACATCTCTCTGTGTTTTGCTTAATGTGTTCTTGTTTTCTTGATGCTGCACAAACTCGTCCAGGGATTAACCAACCGACACAAATCTAGCGCTTTCCTCCGGCTTTGCCATTTTCGCTGGAAAAATTTGGAGGCGTCGCCGCTAAAAGCCGCCAAATCTGGAAAGCTTTTTGAATGTAAACGATGCACGATTGTGATTGGCTCAGAAAGCTCTTTACGCTATCGTTGATTGGTTATACTTCGACATGTGAAACAGCTGTACGTCATTCTGATTGGTTGTATAGGATTTTTTGACATGTGAAAATATAGCGTGTAGATTTCTACAAATGAGATTTATGGAATAAAATTCTCGTGTTATGTGTAATAAAGAATTCCATGGTTCTAGTTGGGGATGGCACAGATTTGCCAGTCCTTCTGTGTTATCATGCTTCCAAAGGTGGATGTGGCCTCTTTTTTTGACCTGAGACAAAGGCAAAGTCGAGATGTGCCCGTGTCTGGCATATGAAGAAAGTAAAAGAACAGCGGGGTAAGGAAGTTTGCAGAAATTTCCTTTTCCTTCACACCTTCACTGGATGCGACACAACATCGCGCCTCTATGGAGTTGGAAAGGCAACAGCCCTGAAGAAACATGAGAATGTACCTTACTTCAAAGAGCACGCTAACGTTGGTCTTCATCTGTCATTCTGCTGTTTCTGGCGTTGTCACTGCAGGTGAAAAATCACTTGTATCATGTTTTGGAGGTAAACCAGGGGTAGGTTAACACTATCAGATATCAGCGTTACTTCGAAAAACTTGCAGCCAAGACATCTCATATCGAGCCACAGAATCTGCCCCCAACAGCAGCAGTGGCCCGATTTCACAGCCTACGCGTCTGCTTGCAGGTAAAGCAGTGGTAGGAGAAGTTGCAGGCATGACAATGGAAGACTGGGGGTGGAAACTCCCTAATTATCAAGTATTTCCTGTTGCAGCAGACTTGCCGCCTATCCCAGAATCTCTTCTCTAGTTAATCAGATGCAACTCTTTGTCTGACTGTAGCAATATAATCGAGGTGCAACAAATTTGTCGCAAGAATGGTACGCAGTGTTCCCCAGTCTGTGGCCAATGCAAAGGTCTTTGTGCACAAACTCTTTGAACACTGTAGACTAGGAAAGTGAACATTTGGAAGACTAGCATTTTTATAAATACATTGTATATGTAGCATGTGTAGAATTGAGCAAAGAGGTAGCTTTGTTGTGATGATATAGGCCTTTTCTTGTCGTGAGTCTTAAGCATTTATGTCTTGTAATGTTTCGGCAAAATAAGATTTCACCGCTGGCTCTAAATAAACCTTAATAATTCACTAAGTTAAATATATTTTGTGGAAAAGTCTTTCACGATTAAAGCCTTAAAATCATTGTTCTTAAGGGTAGATTCTTAGTTTTTGCGAAATGCCTCGAATTATACAAATAAAAAACGCTGAACGGCAACTTCCGGTTGACAGCCTCGTTTTCG
>NC_090870.1:63272930-63275430 GCF_036669935.1 Montipora foliosa
AGAAGAAGAAGAAGGAGAAGAAGAAGAAGAAGAGGAAAAAGAAGAAGAACAAGAACAAGAACAAGAACATGAAGAAGAAGAAGAAGAAGAAGAAGAAGAAGAAGAAGAAGAAGAAGAAGAAGAAGGAAAAGAAAAAGAAGAAGAAGATGTGGATGCCGAACCTGCACCTAAACGTGCTTGTTATTCACTTATCAAGTCAACAAAGGAGATAAGAACAACTCAACAAGAAAAAGCAAGAAACACAGAAAGGAAATTCAACAACAAAATGACAACAAGCAAACCCAATACTATTTCATTCCAAGTCAACAATCTTAAATTTGTCAAGATAAAAATTAATAAGTGGACAAAGTCCAATACACCCAAACACACTTCTTGGTAAAGTAATTGAAAAAGAACATGGATCTATGAGAGTTGTAACCAAATTTGAAATAATTGACACTTGGATTGCGCCAAACAGACTACAAATTACTGAAGACATGAATTTGTCATTAGACACAACTAAAACAAGTTTCACTGCAGCGTGCAAAAAAGCACTTGACCAGTGACACATGTACAAGAGGTGCAAACACAAGGAAATGGCTTCCTGTTGTTCAACTACAAATAAGAAATGACTGTTCAACAAAGGTTACAAACTTTGTGAACTACCAAAAAAAAACAAATTGGAATGTGATTGTTCAAGTACTTATAAACTGCATTTGTACCAGTAAATTACTGTATATCATTCAATAATGGACGCTATAAAAAGTCAATTTTTGGATGTCTTTTTCCTTCCAAAAGCCAGAAAAATAAAAATAAAACAAAGCCACTTGAAGGCAATTCTTATTTTTATTAAACAAGGTTTTGTTTTTCTGCATAGTACGTATGCCTAACCTCAACCTTAATGCTAACCATTTAAAATCAGTGCTTAGACTTAATAACAACCAAAGACGTTTTTACAGACTAACTCATGAAAAAGGTATGCTAACCACATCCCCTTACTTCCAGCACCGATTTACTTACCAAAATACACGTACTTGCTCACAATTGATGGACCTTTGGGTGATGTTTCCTACTTTCAATTTCAACCTAGTTTAAAATTAAATTTACCTAGGTTGAAATCATTTCAACCTGAATTTTAAATTTACCCGTAACAGTAACAATGCTGATTTCAAGTGAAGCTATGATCTTCGCAGTTATGAACGCAATTTTTACAATTGCGTAGAGAAGTCTAAAAAAATCAGGACTTCAACGGGGTTTGAACCCGTGACCTCGCGATTCCGGTGCGACGCTCTAACCAACTGAGCTATGAGGCCACTGACGTTAGGAGATGGTCATTTGTGGGTTCTAATGGTCCCGTGAGGAATGAATCAATGATGAAATGGTATATGAAATGAATCATATATGAACTGCGGATATGAAATCAAGTGAAGCTATGATCTTCGCAGTTCGAGGTCACGGCTTCAAACCCCGTTGAAGTCCTGAAATTTTCAGGCTTCTCTACGCAATTGTAAAAATTGCGTTCATAACTGCGACGAGGTCAGGGGCTCAAACCCCGTTGAAGTCCTGAATTTTTCAGGCTTCTCTACGCAATTGTAAAAATTGTCCCGAGGAGCATGTTTACATTTGCGAGCAGTCTGAGCCCTATATGGCTTTGATGATTCGTGGCTTGCAAAACTTCGTAATAGCTTTGATAAATATTGGTATACTTTCATAGCTTGGATGTCACTCTCCAAATGGAAGTCACCTTCCAAATATAATTTTTTAATTCCCTGTGAGCTTAGGGGATCGACAGAGACTGTCTTAATTCTCACCGTGTCAGGGGGACCCAACGAGAATTTAGTTCAAAACCACTTAAACATACAGTTTTTAAACGTATTTTGGATTTAAACGGTAGATAGAGGCATATTTTTATCCCCTAAAATTTTTTCATCTGTTCGGATTTCCCAGCTGAAAGTCTAGTGCTCCGAAAATTATAGGAATCAGAACTTACCTTTTCGAAATTTTCAGGCAGAAAAAAGGCTCCCGAAAATTCTAGGAGACCTTTTTAGGGAAAAAGTCCGTTATAGCATTTTTTAGATGTTCGAAACTCCTAGGAGAGGGGGACATGGGGATTTGCGGTGTTGCGGTGTTGATGGTTTTTTCAATGCGGTGATGCGGTGAATAAAATCTCAATTTGCGGTGTTGCGGTGATCGCAACCCAACGGTGTGCGATGTTTGTGTTTCTCAAGCTACGGTGTTCGGTGAAATGAAATCATTTGCGGTGCTGTGGTTTCTTGTTTGATCTTTCTCAGACCTAAATTCAGCACGTAAACTTCGTTAATCCGTGATAATTTATGACAAGCACGTACCATTGTGTTTAATTTGTAATAAAATACAGACCAACATTGTCGAGTTAATCTTCAATACGCTTAAGCTGCCAATGAGAAGCTGTTTTCGTTGATAAATACGTAACTTGATAAGTAACTTGACCGCTACCACCAGGAGTTGTGTTTATTTTGTGGAAATTTTTTTAGGTATAAAC
>NC_090870.1:63277930-63280430 GCF_036669935.1 Montipora foliosa
AATTGGGCAACAAATCCTAGTGAAAGATGGTGACGCAAAGGTAGAAATAGGTGCTACGATAACTGAGCAGGTTGATGTAGTACTCTACGACTCTCCAACCGTCTCCAATCCTGTATATGCGAAACAGGACCTTGCTTGGGCAAATATCACTGCCGATAGAGGATCACCGAAAATAACTCACATTGGAATTCCACAAGAAATTAGGGAAGTCGTGGAAGGTGAACATGTGAAGTTTTTCGCTGGACGAACAGGGATAACCGAGAGTAATGTTGAAGTTGATGACATAAATGCTATGACCAAAGTCAGAGTAAAAGATATTTCTGGAAATATAAAGTACGCCTATTTTGAAGAAGTGTGTCGTGTCGACCAAAACCTCCCTATCGGCCCTGGAGATTCTGGCACTGCTATTGTGGCGATGGATGACAATGCTCTCCTTGGTATATTGATGAGCGTTGCTTCGTTGTCTTTCGCTTCTTATTTTTGTAAGCTGCGAATTTAAATGTTACTCGCGAACAACTGTTTTACTTGGATTACTGGCGACATAAGTGAATAATCATTGTTGCAACACAGACTTGGTCATGGACATTATTTAGTGTCGTTAATTTAGTACGTGTACTGTCTTTCTACTATTTTTCCATCATTTAACTTGACTCCGGTCAGTAGCCGACATAATTGTGAGCAAAAAGGAGATAAGGAATGGGCGCGTACGATAATTATTTACGTGTTGAATACCCCAGAATCGAAAGAGTCAGATTTCTGATGCGCTTCAACCAGAGAATTTGTATAGTTATAAATGGCATGATTACTGCAATTTGAAATAAATTAGCACAAAAAAGGAAAAAGGTAAGAAAATGATTTGAAAATCATCAAGATCAGGATACCCTTGTTGACGTAGAAAGAATATAAGTTAGTGAAATATCGAAATAAGAATTGAAAAACAGGTTAATTAATTATTAAGGTAGTAAATAGCATATTTTATCCTATATTCCCGTGTAGGTTTCAATTAAAACGATTTTTAATTTCTGTCTTCTTGTCTATTTATTGTCATTTTTCTGTCAATGTTATAGTTTTAGCCTCCCCACACTACCCCCTAGTCTAGTTACTGCTCGATTGATTGATTGATTTGATTCTCGAAAGGAAAAAGCTCCTATAGCAGAGATGCCAACCTATGGAGATCTAAAATCTGGAGATTTTTTCTAGCCGGTCTCCCCACCCCTCCCCCCTCGATCAACCTACTCACTCCCCTCCTCTCCCACCCTCAAATGCACCCACCCATCCCCCAGCAGCTCCTTCAGAATGCAAGAATATTCTGCCGCCATTGTGAATTTGCGGGAAAACAGGGTACTTATGTCAAAAATTTTTATTGGTTAATCGGAGATCCAATCAAACAATCGGTTATATGGCTATGATAGCTAAAAGAAGTTCTATTAACGTGTGTTTGAAACTCAGAGATGAAGAAGTGCATTAAGAAACAATGAAACGAGTTTGAAAAAATCGATTTTTTTTTAACTTGGGGATGCAATTTGAGTCTAGAATGGAGAAACGTCTGTAAAAGGTTCAGAGTCGTTTTTATCCGAGAGATTTAATAACCCGTACGGGAGACCGGGAGATTCGTTCCGTATCCGGGAGACTCCCGGATAATCCGGGAGAGTTGGCACGTATGCAGTATAGCTGGGTTTTCGATTAACACCTATTTTGTGGGCAGTTGACAAACACAATCGAATTGGACAGGCAATTGTGAAGGTTTTCACCGTTTTATCGTTTTATTTAAAGGTTAAAAATTAGGATGATCTTCCGAGGCCTCATCTTTTTCACGCCGGTTTTACGCTGATCTGACTGAGGTAAGTGATCTGAGTCTGAATGCGTACCTGCAGTCTTCACTAAAGATTCATTTAATTTCATTTGACATTAGTTTGAATGTAATACTTCCTTGAACAAGGGTTGTATGTGTTTGGTATATAAAACTGAATAATTTCGACGGTATCTGCGTTCCTTTAGCGAGTATAGATGATCAGAAACGAGATGCTTCTGTGAAGCATACACTGGGTTGCCTGTGGTACGTGCTACAGAAAATCAGAAAGCACTGAATTGTGTGGTATTGAAATACATTGTATTTCATGCTGTATTGAAATACAGCATTCCAGTCTCTGAAGAACAACAAATAAAGGAGAAGCGAGAAACATTGGCTTCTGGGCTGACATGTTGATAATTTTCAAGTTCCCTCACAACTTCTGTTTACCACAAGTGTGCCCTCTGAGCATCTAAAAGCTTTCTGATAATAAAGTTCACTGAAGTTAAGCCCTGCCGGGCGGGGTTAGTGTTTGGATGGGAGACCAAGACAACATTTCCCTCTTAAGGACGTTCGCGCCAAAATCTTCCTACGGTGAGATTTTCTTCATTTCTCGCATAGAGTTAGGTCATAAAGTACTTACTCCAAAAATATAAAAAAAATTTGGGGTCACCGACTTCGTTTCGGAGAAAATGGCAGTGGAAAAATGCC
>NC_090870.1:63292930-63315430 GCF_036669935.1 Montipora foliosa
TGGGGTTGTTTGCTTCTTGCTCTGTACCGTTCAAACCTGGGTGTATTGGCATTTGCACCACTTGTTTTCATTGCAGTACATCTTTCCCTGGCTTCCAACTCAGTTTTCAGTGCACTCAACAAGGCATCAAGATTCCATGATTCCTCACTGCCAAACTTACGGCTTACAATCAATCGTAACTCTGAGGGGATTTTTTCCATCACGACTGGGACCAATAAATTCCCAAAGGACCGTGATTCAACTCCTAACGCATTCAAACCTCGAATGTTGATTTCAATCTTGTCAAACAATTCACGTAATTTCTTTGTTTCATGCACTGAATTGACAGATGGAAGTTTCAATAAGGCATCCATATAATTTGATATCAGCAACTGCGGTTTACCAAATCGGTCCTTAAGAATGTCAATGGCTACTTTAAAATTGTCTGCGGTCAGAGGCAGTCCAGCAATTGCGGATTCAGCATTGCTTGTCACACAACTCTTCAGATAGGTGAATTTTTCAATGGCCGAGATGCCAGTATTTCCATCGACAGCAGATTGAAATGTGTCCCAGAAACCCTGCCATTCTTGATAATTTCCCGAAAATGATTTGAGTTCGAGTTTAGGTAGTTTCACTTTTGCGCTTTCGGTATTTCTGGCACTACTATTTTCCTGATTTGTCGCATGGGCCTGTGTGTGTTCGCCATGTTTCCCTTACTCCAAACTCAAATCGATTTTCGCTAAAATACTGTAAACGTGCTCACAAAACTCACCAGAATCTTCTATTTCTTTCTCCAGTTCCTTTGGTTTGGTGAGCTCTAATATTGTTTCATCCAGCTTTTTGGTCGTTTCCAATTTTTCGGTCAACAAGGCTTTCAGAGCCGTTAACTTTTCCCTGAACGACGTTAAATCTCCCACGTGTTCTGTCAAAATTTTCTCCACATTCCCCACTGTTTTGTACACAAAGGTCCTGTGTGCATCTCGTATTTTCCTGTTCTTGTCGATATTCATGACGCTTTATGTCCATAAACACCCTTTTTGAGTAGACTTCGCCTTTTTCCAATTCAAAAAATCCTTCGATGACGGCGACAGTTTTGTTGTTCTACTCCTTCTTGTATTTCCTCCGACTCGAAAGGACCATGTAATGAATCTTTATGGTATATTTAATTCATTTCCTGGTGAATAATCTCTTTACAATTTTCCATACGAATTACCACTTCACTCGACCGTTTCAGGCCTTAAGCACGGTTGAAATCTAAAACTCAATACTCAACTTGACACTCGAAGCGATCCGACGATCGATCAACACTCAGACTAGTCCTTCGTTTACACGTGACTTTCTTCCCGCCACACGTAATGTATGCTTATTTATGTCAAATCTATTTTTAACAATCCATACACTTGACAGGAAATTTGGGCCTACAGTGTTGAAGACTGTTTGAACCAATTAGAAAAATGTACACAATAAATTTTCACGGAGCTACATGGTTTCTCAAGCCCCATCATACCTCAATGACCGTGTCTCGACTTGGCTAAAAGGGGCTGTGAATTCCGCATGACGAGGCAGGCTCTCTTTCAGTCATTCTAGCTGGGTATACTTAGTCAGCCAGGGACCCTCTCTCCATGCCCTAACTCTATATGCTGTCCAGGATGAATTTGCGACATTATCAGTCTCAGGCCAGCACCAGGTGTAGTAGATCCTACTACAACTAGTTATTACTACACATGTCTTCAAACACAGAATAATATGTCATACATATGTTTAATGCATTGTTGTGTTCTAAAAATATGATGGCTCTTGATATTCACCATTTTGAAATTAAAAGAGTGCAATATATTGACCAAGGAGAAAGTTGACACTGCATGACAAAAGACATACAAGGGGGTGTTTATGTTGTGGTTCAATTTTACCCTAAGTGGTTCAAATTGGTATTTTCCTTTCTTCTGCTATATATGATAATGAACATAGAATAAGAAATACCAATTTGTACAAATGGTAAAATTGAACCACAACATGTACCTAACTAAGTGTTTCGAAAAAACCATAAATTATAAAATTGAACAAGAGCTCTCCTAATCAACTGTTGGCTGACTGTTGATAAACTGGCGGCAGACATGTCACCAACATTTTACTGACAGTCAGCAAACAGATTACAGACAGAAGAAAACCTATGCTAAGATTTGAAGTAAAGTAACTGAGTTACTTTATTTCTGAAAAGTAATTTTTATTGGGAAACTAATCTTGTATTCCTTAGACTTATAATTACTTTTTAACATGACATGACTTGGCTTGAAGTTGCAACATGCATACACCCGGGCATTGGGTAGAGGTGGGGGGAACCCTTTCAAAACAAGGATTCCACCCTTTTCCTTGTATAATAGTAACAGTCAACGGCGAACTCAAAATCGCTCAAAAAACCGCTTTTGAGGCAAAAGGACGACTACCACAGCTAAGTTAATTCAACGTTTATTTATCATTGATTTATATACATAGCGATATCGCTAAAGGTGAGGCAAACGGTGAATCTTTTAAATTTACAATAAAATAACAATCGGCTGTTACATCCGATTGTATGGGTACCCTGTGGTCTAAGCCGCTGTCAGATCTGGCCGACGTACGGGCTCATTGTCATGACACATATAAAAGAGGAATACGACAGAGCTGAAAAACGACTGCGCAAGTCACTGATCCGCGGCACGAAACGCAGGCTCAAGGGCGCGCTCATTCAAAAAGACTACCTGTTCGCCGGAAAATGACAGCCGTTGATTAAATCAAAAAAATAAGGTCGCTGTTTGAAAGATAAGGATTTTGTCACAATTTTTGACGAGTTTTGATGTTTTTCCAAAAATTGAAGGGGTGTACAAATTGTGTAAAAATTGTTTTCGCGTGGTAAATGCACCTTTCGTGTGACTATACGGTGAATGGAGGTAACGAGCGCTGCAATGCTTACTTTTTTGACAGTGTTGGCTTTTGTCGCAAGTTTCTCGAACGGTTTTTGCAAGTTCTTGGTTTTCTGGGAGGGCCAGAAATTCCCTTAAACCCTGTTTTGGCGATGTTCGGCCGGTGGAATTGGTGAGAGCTTCGAACTTATCGGTGGAGACTAGTTCGTCGAGTGGTTGCGATACAGGACAATGCCTCTTTGTCTGTGTCGGTAAAGAGACATTGAAAAACCTTATGACGTTCCAGATACTCTCTATAATACTCTGAACAATAAAGGAAGACAACTGGTGAATTATAGACCGGGTGGTGAATGGTGACAAAAGATATTTTGGCAAGCATGCTCAAAGCGATATTAAAATGGAGTATGCAAAGATGCAAGAACTCAGGCAAATTGAGCTCCACGTTTCTCCAAATTTTAATACGAATTTATAATTATCATGAAAGCAAAATACATCTTTCGCTCTTTACACAGCATTTTTTGTTAAATTTATAGAAGAGCGATGAAAGCCAGCCCCAACAGAAACTGAGATAAACCGGTGAAAAGATACACAGAGAGCAGGCAAAAAAGTGCTTCACCCTGGAAAGCCCACTTACTGACATTAAACAGCTCAGAGAAAATTAATTTGCCCCTTGATTTGCTTGCCTTTTAAAATAAAAATTCATCAGATCCTAACCTGATCAAGAGACGTCATTAATGTTATTTTTCTTTCAGAAAGTAAATCCTTTTTTCCATATTTAACAATTGACAAGAAACTACAAAAATTTTACAAGGATCAGTTCAGACAACACAGTGCATATTGCAAAACTGATCTAAACTTGAGACATTTCACACATGCATGCTCAGGGCGCGACGAAAGTGCTGTCCGACAGCCCGGGGCTAGTGGAATGACTTGTCGGGCTAGCGTTTTCTTATCGTAGCTTGCCCGACGGGCAAGCACCGTTGCTTTCTCTTTTCTGGTGATAAAATGAGCTTTTATACCAAAAAGTGTGTCGCAGAAAGCTCCTGAGAGAAAAGGATAACGTTATGAGGCCAAATTAACGTAGCGTGACAACGTTTTGCGCCGCATTGTAGTTGCGTCCGTAAATAACGTCATGACTTTTTCTGCTTACATAAGCGACCGAAATATATTTTTTGAAATGACAATATTTGCCGACTGACAGCGGGCAGTGCAAGATAATGTCTAATTAAATTCCAGCCAAGTCACGGTGCAGTGGATTTTCACTGAAATTTAGGTGCGTTTCGTTGGGAAAATCCAAACCGGATTCTTGTTTCTAGGCCCACTAAAATTAAAAAAACAAGAAAAAACTCGCTTGAAGAAAAGCTAGGCTGGTGCCGTTATCATCCGATAAAAAAAATGAAAACAAAAACACGCAACTCGAGTAATTTAAAACATGATGTTTTCTCGCTTCTGGAAGAGTTTGTCAGCTTGACAAGCTTTGAAGAGAATTTATTCCATCGAATGTCGACTTCAGATTACTTCAGATTACAGTGGTAGTAAAATTTAATTGACCGATCGCAACGTTCATGGCATTCACAAAAATAACTGTGTTGTGATTTCCGTAGCCTGTGTACAGCCGCCCACTCTCCGCAGAAAAAAAAAGAATCGGAGTGGAGCGTCTGTGATTTACCGTTGACAGGAGCCCATTACCGTCAAAATGTAGTAGTTCTAAAAATAGAAAGATACGGGACAGGGTAGACTCAAGGGTACAATACCGATGGAAGCTCCGGGTAATGGGCTCCTGCCGTTGATAATTTTGTTGAATACCACGTGATTTTTCCTGGAATGTGTGGAAAATGATTTGATTAGTTATTACCCATCGATCATTACATCATTGAAACAACGAGTTTTGCTTGACTTTTATTTTTATTTCTCTACATCAACACCGTGAGAACCACCGTGACAATTTTGTCTTGTGCAATTTGCGCACTGTAAAAAATACGGATTAAAATATTTTTGAAAGAGGTTTTTCTTTTAAAGCACGAGCGGAATTGTTATCTATGGAGTGTAAAGTGGAAATCGATTCTACGTACATTTGTAGGAATTGTTGTCAGCGCTAAAGAAACCAAAGCGCTCCTGACGAATCTTCACGAGGTGAATATCTATAGCACTATTCAAAAGATTGTCCACTCGAAAACGTCTCCCGCTATTCCTTACCAGTCAATGAAACCCAACGCCTTGCTCGGACCAGCCTAGCCATTCTCAAGAACAATCTACAGAGCGTGTTGCCCTGGAAGATTTGAGATGTGGGCATATCGAGGAAAATAACAGCCCATCGGCAATCATCTGTGCTGCTCTGAAGATTAGAGCCGTACCCGGTTGGAAGACTTGTAAATACATCCTTTCCGTGAAAGAATGCCTCTATCCTATAAAGCCAAGGTATCTTACAACTATCGGAGACGCTTTTTAATGTACGTTTGAAATCTACCTCATTGACCACCATTTTGAGAATTTAGCTCCAAAGAAATATGAGCCACGCAAATTTTTGGTCAGTGTAGATCCGTTAATAATGTCTGCAAAATTATTCCGGAACACGCTCTCCTTTCCGGTTTTTTTTTTTTGCGGAGAGTGGGCGGCTGTACACAGGCTATGATTTCCGTAAATTTATAATATTTTTGACCGTCAACGGGGGTAACTGATGTAAACATCGAAGGAACGAACCCCTTCGAATTCAGAGGTTACTTTCCCTTTACTATTTCGCCCATGTTTGGATAAAATGTTACTCTGAAACAGTCATTTGCGATTTATAAAAATTTTCTGGTCTAACAAAGCGAAACAATTTTCATACATGTGCGTTAACTGCGCTGATTACATGCAAATTGCAATCGGACCGACGGCAGACAAAGAGACACATTCTGTAGATATTCAAATTGACTAAAGGCATTCCCAAACTTTCAGCAAATTTGTTGATGGTGTTCATTCCGAGAACCTCGTTCATGTTAGCAGCTCAAACAAGGAACTAAAATATTTCCTATAGCTCACTGTTGAACTGTTTTATAGTTAATACACTAGGCAAACTATGAACTATGAGGTTGAAGTTAAAACGAAAATCACATTCACATGGCTTCTGATAGGATGCGGAAAAAATTAAAGATTATGCGGAAATTTTTGGCCATATTATGGGTAAACATACGTTGATTATGCGGAAATTACACCGGATTATGCGGAAATTTGAACAATTTATAGAACTAATTATTAGGCCCGTCCAACTCATTTACATGCTTATGGTAAATCAGGACTCGAAATGGCGACCAATACAGTCGCGTTTATGACTGAATTTTTTCCCTTTGCGATATCTGGATCGACAAGTCGCCAATTTGCGACCAGCTTTCACCGTGAAAATAAAAGGGTTAGTGATCGGCATTTTGCCGAAACTTTTGCTAAAATAAATAAAGCGATAAAAAAATACTTTGTTTCTCGTCATGAATTTTGTTTCAATTTGGAGATATGGAGCAAAATTGCGATGTGGTTGAACCACGATCCATTCCTTCGATCAGTCACCATTTTCAGCGGTTTTTCACACATGCATATTGCGGGCTCCTAATTTGTTTTGTACAACTCACCCGTCCAACTCACCCTACTTTTACAAATAGCTACAAATGATCATATAACTTGCGTAGAAACTGCTTACGAACTTTCATCTTGCGAACGAAATGGCGTGTTTTCTTCAATGTTCAGGAAAAAAAGCATTTCAAAGTAGTCAATCTCTTTGTCTTTTGCGTTTGTGAGGATGGTGAGAAGCTGCTTTATCGCTAATATCAGGCATTTCTTCAGTTTTATGCGGAAAATATCGTAATTATGCGGAGGATGCGGATTTTAGGGAATAGGGAGTTTAAGATCTACGACGCCGACGTCGACGAAAACGTCACCTCAAAATATAACGTTGCACTATCGTAAGTTTCTCGCGGTTTGGCCAACTCGTTCGCGTCCTACAAAGTTGGCAAAGCATCCTAAAAATAAATTGGTACGAGCGGTTTCAGAGCAAAAATAGAGAACGAAAGATTCACATTTGAACGCTCACGTTGTCGTCAAACCTCAAATTTGGTGATTTCACGTCGTTGTTGTGCAGAGAACCGCACGTTTATGTGCTAAAATGCGTGCCGCACGTGTAACACGATTATTTTTGCTCTTTTAACCAATGAAATTGTTGTTTCGTGACGTTCTTGTTGACCACCGCGTCGTAGATCTTAAAGTCCCTAATTATGCGGATCCGCATCGCCGCATCCTGTCAGATGCCATGCATTCAAGAATCAAAACACTACGAAGAATTAGTTTATATCTATGCTTGGTATCATTACTTGTATTTTACATAATTAAATAAATCTGATTATTCTTTATAAACAAATTAATTTCGGGCTAGCTCCTCAGACCTTCGGGCTAGTAACCTCAAGTAATAGCTTGCCCGAAGGGCAACCTCATCTTTTCATTTTCGTCGCGCCCTGATGCTACATTGTACTTGATGGGTTTGAACAAAATCTTGAGAGCATAGACAACTAGGAAACATCCCTGAAAGGGGCATTCCACAAAATTAATATTTTCAGCTGTATAGCAAGAAGTTCACTCTAGCATTATCTGCCGACTGGCGTAAGTGGTATTATCCTAAAAAGATGATTGTATATTAAGTAGATGGAATCCAGTCATCAGTATAATACACATATGTAAGGGCTATTCCATGTGGGTCCCAATGCTCAAGAAGATGTTTGTTTTTAATTTTAATTTTTTCTCTGACAACTTGTCATTAAATGTGTTTGAAGGTGTTCTGGGTTTCGATGTCACTACATGTATTTGAAGCATTACTGGGTTGGCAACTCATCAGATCAAAAGCATTCGCAAAGTTTGCGTGCAGGTGCAAACAACATGCATTTGTGATGTTTTTGCTTGAATATGTTGTCCCCATTTTTTTTTATAAGTACAACATTTAAAAAAGTGGCATCTTAAAGCTCTGTGATGGTCCAAAAAGTTCATAACTGAAAAAAGGTTAAGGACTAATATTCAGTTCTAAGAAGAAACTGAAACGTTTGACAATGTGAAGAGTACTAAAGAAACTGCTTAAAACTCAACAGCATTGTCTGGATTTCTCAGTGACTTTATCCAGTCTTTTGTTCCATACTACCAACATGAACAAAGTGAACTCAATAAGATTATTGTGGTTTATTGCTGAGAAAAAAGGCTGAATTTCTTCTCGCTCCTTTTAGAGCTAATATTTCACAAAACTGCCGCAAATAATACCAGGTGGATCCATCTCCCTAAGGACAAAAAACGAAAATGAATGTTATTGTCCATGAGATGCATATTACAATGCTATAATCTACAATATCATAATGATATTATTATTTTCCTAGACACAGGAAACTGCACATATCAGTTTTTATGGGGGCTGTGAAAATTAGTACAAAAAGTCATTCTTATTACACAACCAAGACAAAGAAAACATGATGAGCTAACCATATAAACATACTATAAACCACACATAAACCAATGACCCTTAACTGTTTGCCTTAACACATGTTCTTAAATTTTTTTGAGTCTAACCATAATTTTGTCTTGGACGTTGGGTTGAACATAGATTTGCAAATAATGGCCAGTCAAGGGGGAAAGAAAAATACCATCTTCCAAGTTTTGACATAGATGACTTGACACCAAGTGTGTTGCATTATTACAATAATGATAGATCATTATTATTTGGCGATTGTGGAAGCTAGACTACAATTAAGTCACTCGGGTGCCACTTTGAAGCAGTATTTCCCTGTCAATAATCCTAGGATTAACAGGAAGCAGGGCCTGGACTTTGTACTTTTATTTAACAAATTGTTCTTTTCCTAATATATCGATGTTCCATTAATTAACAGGCCAACAGTCTCCCGAACATGGGTGTATCAGTTGATTGCACAGGGTATTTTGGTGGGCAAGTATTTATGATTCTGTAATCAAGCCACACTATGGCAATAAATTAAAAAATGTTATTGATCACACTACTGTGCAACTAGAACTTCTTCTGAGTGTAATCTCAGAGGCCAGTCTTGCAACCAATTTACCTTTTCATTTTGAAGAAATGCCCTGAGACAAGGACAAAGAACTTCAATATTTTCTGTGTAGTTCTGGCCAGTACTTGTGTTCATTCCAACTTCACAAGTTGGCAAGGTGTTTTCTTTTAGACAGCTGCCTTTATGGGGGCAGTCAGGAGGTTAAGTGGCTATTGCAGAGTGGCAGCACTCTAAATGAACTGCTGCCTTGGTTCAAGGAGAAGGTTGACAACTTTCAAATAATGCTCTTAGAACATGTTACGTTTAATTAACGCATTGTAAATACATGTATGATTGATTGTAAAGGTGATTTCAGAAAACCCTGCCCAAATTATCTTGTTGATGAAAACTGTAGAGATTGCATGGGCAATACCCTAGTGTGCAAACTGAACCAAACGTTGTGAACACTTCATGCTTCAAAAACAAATATGGAACACTCACAGTAGCCTCGGTTAGTTTCTGCAGCGCATATTCCCAAACAAATTTAACTGGGTTTGGATCTCAAGGCCCAAAAATTCCACACAAATATATTACACAGATCTGATGTGTCTCCTTAAATTAAATCACCACGATCTCACTTCCAAAATTCACACCGTCAAGAGTTATAAAGTGACACAGGCAGAAGACGAGATCAAACGATCGAAATGGACACTTCGCGTCTCATGCACGATTTGTGCTCCCTATTTGGCGCATGCGCAGTCGTTTTTCAGCTCTGTCGAGGAATACTGTGAATTTTACTGAAATCACCTTTATTGTCCCGCCTCCTCCCCTACAAAAGTAAAAAAATTGATCTTCGAATCTGGATAACAATGCAATGGAAAAGCATGTATGTATTTGCCTCGAAAAGATCTCCAAATCTTATAACGAAGTCGACCGACACCTCAATATGTGGAAGGAAACGGATCTCCGCTCAACTGAACTGATTCATTCGTTGAGAAGTCCTATGGATCAGCTGCACTCCTGCGAAAGAGTAAACTTCAAGGGATCTCCTCTTGGTGATTTTGTGGATTTGAAGCAGAAACTGGAATACAAACTGCTAAAACAAACTGAAAGTATTTTGGCAAAACTGCTCGTCGATCTGTGAGATTTCATTGCTTTACTTTTGCGTTCTTGCAAGGTTCCAGATCAGTGATAATTAACAAAAACATTGTATTAAATTTTGATTAGTGATATATCCTTTTTCAGGGAAACTTTTCAAAGAATAGCAAAGAAGATGTCAATACTTTGGTCTAGTTGCCTAGATGTGTACACTTCACTTTCAAGTAAGAACACAGGGATAATTTATGGGTTACTAACATGACCTTAGGGTAGTTGGGGGTTCTTGAGGTACATAAAAGAGAACTATTTCAATTGAATACCAGTAATAATTACTTATGGTAAGCCAATAACGTTTTCCATTCAACACAAATTTCAATGTGGAATTTAGGACATTTCGTGTGTTTGATGGAACACTGTTTATTTTTCTTGTTACTCAAACCTCACAATAATTAACATGCCAATCAGGGGAATTCATGTGAACTTGCTGTGAGATTTAAGGGAGCTTAAGCACGCATGTCCGTCAGCAACTAGAAGAGAACATAATTTTTGCGTGCCACGACAGTGGTGTATCCCAGATTTTTATACTAATAATATCTAATGGAGAAAAAATACTTAGCAAATGTAAATGTGGTTGGCTGTGTAAAGACATGTGTAAAAGGAAAACTCTTCACTTCTGGTTGCCATCGATCCGCATCTCAGAAACGTGCATGCTTAAGTTCCCTAATGAGACAATCACTGCAATGAGAACAGCAATTCATTGCATTGGAAAGGGACAACAAGAATGGAGGCAAGGTTCAGGGCATTAACTTGCATTTTCTTCTGTTTTAACACTTTGACTCCTGACTTAGATACTAGATTTTACTCTGTCTAACACCAGACAATTTTATTTGTCAATGGGGGCAGTCCAGGGTGGTTTAGGTGCCAATGGGTTAATATCTACTCAAAAATGACTTGTACATCCCCATTTAACCCATTGACTCCTAGCAGTTGGACTTAAGGACGTTCGTGCCCAAAATGTTCCCAGGTACAGATTTTTTTAAAACTTGCCACGCAGAAAGGTAATGATCTACTTTTGCCAAAAAGGCAAAAAAAATGGGGGGTCACCGTGCTCGTTTTCAAGATCATGAGGTGCACTTTTAGAAGACTGCGTTATTTTAAGACGATCTTAGCTTACAACTGTCAGCAATAAAAAAACTACATTTATTTATTGAAATTTAGATCAGGTAAACCTACTCAATTCAACATAACTAATATAACTATTTTAAAATTAACCTTTGCAGCTGATGTCTTTTTCTGAGGTGAAATAGACCTTGAAAAACGATACATATTATTCTGACAATAAGGGGTCACCGAGCATTCAAGAGAGTAAAATCGCTGCGAAGTTCTTGAAGCGATGGTATATTCACGTCATTGCATGACATGCCTGAGAAGACCTGAGTCCACAGCTATCCCATGATGCCACATGCTTTCATGTTCCATTCTTGTGGAAAATGTTTGCGCCTTTAGCATCGTGTTTACCTTCGTGGTCTGCGATGGATGACATGTGCGTGACATGCGCAAAAAAATGCACAGTAGCAATGGGTACGAACGCCCTTAATAGATTTTACTCTGTCTTTGTCTGACACCAGACGATTTTACTCGTCATTGGGGGTACGTGGGGGAATTCAATCTCCACATCCACTCAAAAACCCTTTTGACAAAACAACAAACCAAACAAAAATGAAGGCAAAATTAATTATTCCCTCAAACCTCAACTCTGATCAAGTCATATCTTGCGCTCATCTCACTCAGAATGCGAAAATTATAAGACTTGAAGGTTATCAATAATCATAGGAGTATAATACTAAAGGACAAGCAACAAATTCACTTCTAGCCTGACACTCAATGGAAAGCAAAATTATACATTGTCACTGAAACCTATAAAGTAGATGCACCTTATTGAATGGAATAACATAATATGTGCAGATATTTTGTGAGTTGCATAGCATTTTTCCAAGTCTGATAGCATTTTGGCTTTTCCTGCATTGATTCAGAATTGTATCAATAATTTCATAATAATGCTTGTGCAAATGATGAAACCAACACAGATGAAACCATTCAAATGTACTTTATTTGAAAGGGTAAATGAAATGATTAGTGACAAGCTATGAGTAGCTGAAGTTTCAGGCTTTGCATTGTGTTGAAAACAATAATATCATTTCTTTTATTAAAAAACTCCTGTTCCATTCATATTATTTTGCTCTGTTCTGAACTGGTTAAACCAGAAAACTACAGTGCACTACGCTCTCATATTTTTATTTATTTTTTTATTTGTGTGTTCTCTTGAAATGGCATAATAATGGAATAATAATAATAATAGTTATTATTGTTATTACTGTTAGACTTAACCAAGGGTAGGTCTTAATTCTGCTGTCATTTGTATTGTGTGGCTTCCATAAGAATAGGGGCCATTATACAGGTTTGAAAAAAAAAAAACAGATACGGTTAAACATCAGTGTTTAGATTAATTTTTTATGCTCGGTCACTGATAGGCTCCCTTCCAATCTCTGTGGTGTGTGAGGGAACCCCAACCCAGCCTTCAATATCAGACCTTTTGGAATGGCTTAATGATTTGGAGAGAATTCATTGGGAATTGTATCCTTAAGAACTGTTGGAATTACTTTAAATATTTATTAACTTTGCATGAAATCAGGGTCCTAAGTGTGTGGGCAACTTCACTGGAAAATGTTCATCATTACATGTTTCTTGACTTAACACAGATATGAAGAGAAAGCAGATATATTTAGCAGGTTAACATACACAGCTTCAATGGTGAATATTGATAATGCCATTAAGGACTGGGGGTCTATGAAGGATAGGCGTGCACGTGAAATCAGAGGTAATTTTAGTGCAGAGGAGTGAAACAAATTGATCCAGGTGTGGTCCCTTAAATGGTCAGTTGGGTCAACAACTTCCTCCTGGAGTTAATACTGGATTCTATTGCAGAAAATAACTCTACCATAGTGCTTCATCTTAGTTCACCAGAATCTGAAAATCTCTAAATTCCATGGTGTGCACCATTGTAAAGGCTGCCACAAGGTTCTGTGTTAAACTTATTAATAATATTCATGCCAAAGCCACCCTTGTTCACTTGTGATAGTTAAATGTCAGAGAATGTGGGTGTTGGTGGAATATAATGTGGCAGACCATAACATCCAAAACTGACACTCAAAGTTAACAGCCTTTGGATAAAAATCAAAGCTCAAAATTTTGCCAGTCAGGTGTTGAGCAAACACTCTTTCAAAATATGAAGGAAAAAAGAACTGATTTTCTTTTTTTTTTTCATATTAGCACTTTACGAGTGACACTTTGAGCTTCTCCTCTTCTCACACCAGATAGTTTTACTCATTGAGGAGGAACTCCTCAAGGGCACAAGGTTTAACCCTTCGACTCCCAAGATTGATCAGTATGTAAATTCACCTCTTCAATGCGCTATCGGGTCGACAAGCATTGAGAATGGAGATTTTTGAGGATATATATGATTCTGACCAGCCAACAAGGAAACCATTATCGACTGGATAACTCAATTGGTTTTGATAGTGTTCATCCGCTGGATATTGATTTATCCCTTGCATAGCGCAATCCACCTCTTGAACAACCAAGGCCTGGCCTTGGTTGTTCAAAAAGAGGATAGTGCTATCCCTTGGATAAAAAAGGAAAGGAACTTTATTTAAGTGTCTAGTCGTTCTAGCGCTGAAGCACTAATTGAGGACACTGTAAACTGAAATTAACAATTAACACAAATCAAGTCTAATGTTGGTTAAATTCAGTGGATAAATCACTATCCAGTGGATGAACACCAGCAAAACCAATGAAGTTATCATTTATCCAGTGGTTAGTGCTATCCACCTTTCGAACAACTGTGGTCTGGAGACGATTCTACACCAATATGACCTGTGACTGTCTTTTTCAGACATCATGGAACAAGTAGCAGTGTTCCTGGAAAGCAGAAAGCAGAGACACACTACTTCACTTAGCAGCTCAGAGTAATGTCTTGGAAGTCGATGGCACCGTTGAATGCTTCTTGTCGGTATAAAAGCGAAATTGGTTATAGCTTTGCTTCTGTAGCAGGGCTGTTCATCATCATGATAAGTGAAGGGCTGATCGAGAGATGAGTAAACCAATCTTGATACAGCACAATTTACACGAGACGTTTGTTGCGAAATCCATGTTTATTTACAATTTTTTACAGTATGGACTCTATTCATAAATGAGGTTTTTGGACAACGTGGACAACGTGAACAACCGGTACAAAGACAAATGTGTGGGCGAAGTTTCCGAGGATTGCCTTGTCTTGCCTTTCAATGTTCAGTCGTGCGTTGATAGCTGCGAACTTTTCCAGCAAGAAAATAACGTGAATGTACGACGAAGATTCATTAAGGAACAGAAGGTTTTCTTCAGGTGTAATATAATTAATGCTGTGGCGTAGAGTGAAGTGCCCAATATAAAAAAACAATCCCTAATTGTGTTAATAAAGCTCTTTTATTTTGTCGATAGATCGTTCCCAGCTCTTTGTCCATCTTTCTTCATTCTGTATTTGTGCATTCATTGCTTCGTGAATGACCAATAGGCGGGTCTCAAACTTTTCTTTATAATCCTGTAAAGGCAAACAAAGGATAACATGTTTGGTATTCATCGTCGTGTCATCGACTGGGCAAGTGTTTCAGAAAAAAAACTAATAACCAGGGACGAGTTCAACGCCAGCAAATTTCCTAAAAAAAAGAAACTTCGTGATCATCAATATCCTTTCAGTTGATTAACTATCAAGGAAACCCAACCTGCAAATTAAGCCAAAGCCTTTGAGAGCCATTTCTAGGCTCCTTGTAAAGTACAAAGACTGTGTAAAGAGATGATTTTATCACCTAGAAGAATTCGATCCGTTCCGATATCTTAGATGAAAATTGAAGTGTCCGAAAATTTTAAGGAATGTTATCTTTATTTCAGAAATTGGTAGCTGAACGTTACCTTCTAAGAACTTCCCAGCAAACCATTTGCTCATCCGAAACTGCTACAATCTTGGACAAATTAAATGGAACATTGAGACCACCCCTCCCCCCAAAATCAGTGATGGGAAAATGGCGCGTTTTGGCCTTCACGCACCTTCATCCTTGATTTGGGGGAGAGGGGGCATTTCTGTTCCATTTTATTTTGTCCAAGATTGTAGGTGACCTTTTTAAGTGCCAAAAATTGCAAAAATATTCCTTCCGAAAAATCCGGGTATAGCTGTTTGGAAACGTAGAACCAAAATTCTTAGAACAGTTTGACTCTCCCGAACACATTTTACCGAAGATTATCGTTGGGTGCATCTGAAGTATACTACAAATGAATTGCGATTAACAGCGTCGAAAGAAACGGGGACACATGCTCTCCACAGTCTTGAGCTTGACCTTTCGACGTTGAAATATGATAACATGAAACGAAAAAAGAGATCGTCATACTTATCTGAACAATTTAATTAATTTAAAAGCGTTCAAACTCTGCTTCAACAACCATTCAACATTTCTTTTGTTTTCGTGAATGTTAAATGAAATTGACCCCGTTTGCCCCCCTCTCAACATTGTTGAGCATGCGTCAGCGCACTAATCGGTCTCTCAATAACGTACAAGGAAGGGTTACGTTTTTGCACACGTTGGCCGTATAGCACTTATATTTCAACAGACTTAACTGATTAGAGTGTAAGGTCAGTCGGTAGAGCAGCGGTGATCTAACCCGAAGGTTGTGGGTTCAATTCCCACCCTGGTCAGAGATTTTTTGCTACACGGCCAACGTTTGCAAAAACGTGACTTCAACATCTGTGACTTCAACATCTTAAATTCCCACGGCCTGATCCCGTCTGACCTTATAGCTCACTCGGTAGAGCAGGGGTGATTTAACCCGAAGGTCGTGGGTTCAATTCCCACCATGGTCAGAGTTTTTCTCTGTCCTTGCGCGGGCTCATTTCCATTAGTAGGGCTAACGCTCACATGGTTCATATGGGGTACAAAACTAGCACTTCTCATTACACTCTAATCAGTTAAGTTTGTCTCAACAACGTATCCATGTACGTATGCATAGTAACAACCACGGCTGCAGCCTGGAACTGAATACCAGGTCTCTCGTGAAGCTTGTTGAATCAAATGTTGATGATGTGTTGAAACCGTTTACCCACCCCACCCCAGCAGTCAACATCTTTCAACAAAATCGAACGGCTGTAGAAGCAAAAGCTGAAGCCGTTTGCCCGAACATTTACAGACACCTGAAAATTCAGGTAACTTCAACGGAATCGCCACAGTCGACGAGCTCACTGGGACTCCACCACCTTCGTATAGACTACGGAAGTGGAAAGAAGCAGCCCCGCATTCTGCTAACGGAGCACTGCCAGAACCCAGTGAAAGCCTTCCATTGGGCTCAGACTTGCAGTGTATTGAGTGGGTTACTCTCACTAGGGCAAGCTTAGGGCAAAAGTGGGTAAAACTGGCGATAACATGGTCAAGTGGGGTTATGCTACAAATGCAAAATGCCCAGGTGGGGCTGAGACACAGCCATGGAGCATATTATGACATCTTGCCAATGGGGACCATCCTGCAGTGACGATGACCTTAGGGTCGTCAACGACATCGCACGCCGTTGGCTCGGCAAGATATGATGATGAACGGGATTCAAACCCATGACCCCTGCGATGCCAGTGCATGCAATGCTCTGCCAACTGAGCTACGAAGCCACTCAGTTGGAACCAGGTCAACTGCTCCAGACTTATACATGCAGCGCATGGCTTAATAGCTGTCTACTGAAAAGAGTCAACACCATTAAGGCTTTCAATATAGACGTGAACGCAGATTCCATACCAAAAGCATACTAAGCTAAGCGCACTGATCTTACACCTCACCTCGTAGGCTTTGTTTCGTGATTTGATCACAGCGAGATGTCCTGCTGTTGTCTTGACGGTTTTGATGGTCGGAGTTCGTATCAAATGTCAAGGAAGAATGATCACTTTTTAAGTTTTAGACCGTCGTAGTCTTTCATATAGCCAGTTTTCAAAAAATAACTTCGGTGTCGGGGTCTTCTCCATGGCTAGAGAGTCATGGGGGATGGGAGGTCGAATGAACGTAACAACTTGAGAAAACGACTGAACGATGGTTGGAACGAAGGCGTTTTCCCTTTTAAGGCCCAGTAATATGGGCAACATTTTTCGTGCAACTTGTCGCGCAGCAACGTTGCGTTGCAAGTTGAGATGTTTTGTTGTGCGTATTACTATCACCTTGCGCAACAAATTCCCATGTTGCAAAAAGTAAAAGCCACGTCTACTTTTTGCAACATAAAAATTTGTTGCACAAGAAGGTGGTAATACGCTCAACAAACCATTTCAACTTGCAACGCAACATTGTTGCATGACAAGTTGCACGAAAATTGTTGCCCTTATCACTGGGCCTTTAAGAAGGCAAGTTTACAACGCGCGCGCCGTTCTTGACGATGCAATTCTTTTTACGGCAAAGTTAGAATTAAACCAGGGGCGAATTCAGAGGAATTTTCCAGCGATTTGTCGCCGCGATGTTGCAAAGGTTCGAACTTCCTCGACACTCGATGAACTTTCGCTGCAACAAAAAATATATCGAGCTGCTGCAACAAAAATTGCAGGTGTAAGCGGACCTTACACCCGGTAGAAATGACAAAACATCTTGAAACATCTTATTAACACCCAACTTTGGTTGTTGCCTCTCCCAAACACGAAAAGGCCCCCTTCCCCCGTTCAAAACGTCTGTACTTTAGCTCCCCATTCCCAAAAAGACTGCACATAACTATTCCTCAGGGAAACAGAAAAGAGATGATGGACTTTTCTTTCAAACTGGGACATTTTACATCTGGAACTAATTAAAAAAGAGCATAAAAAGGATATGAGTCTTCTTGTCTCCAAACTCCTCTAAAACAAGTTCGTTTGTTGGGAGACCTTCCCAACTCGTTCCACTGGACGGGAACGGAGCAAGTTTGTCTGAAACGGAAGAAAACGTCTTTACGTCACCGGCCACAGATGCAACGGAAATATGACTAAGAAATCGCTTTCGCATCTGGGACCCGTTTCCCGAAAGTCCCGACAACTTTTCGGGCCTGAAAAGCCATTCCGCCTGTTTTCAGAAGCTGCTCTTTTGACATGTTTTCAAGTTAACAAAAAGCAAAACGATATGTAGTGAAGTTTGTTGACTTAAAATCTTTCCGTTCTTAAGATACAGAGGAAATTGTGACTCCCCAAAAAGGCCCGTAAAGTTTCGGGACTTTCGAGAAACGGGCTTCTAATCAGATGAGAATGTGGCGCGGGATTTTTAATCTAAGCACTGCAGGTAATATGTCCTGAAGGTCAAATTAAAGCAGTGGAATTTGTTTGGTTTGACATCATCACCTGCAAGTGTTAGCATATGGATCACGTGCTACATTCTTATCCAGCACGAAATATAAGTTTTTCCGCGTTACCACAGGCCGTTACATGTCGTTGCTGGGCATCTTGCTAATTTCATGGTGTCTGTTGTGATGTCTTTGTTTCTCCGGGTTTTTTAAAGTGGTACTATGATCAAAAAATCATTGCCTTTTTTTCTTCAGATTTTGAAAGCGTGTTTGCTTAACACCTAACTGGCAAAATTTTGAGCTTTGAGTTTTATCCAAAGGCTGTTTATTTTGAGTGTAAGTTTTGCATTTCACGGTCCGCCATTGCTCACGTTCAAAACTGGCCGATTGGACCTCAGAGGGTTGGATCTAGAGAAAATGACATCATTTACTCACTAGCTTAAAATTTCAGCGTGTAAACGCAATTTATTACATATGCAAAACACGAGTTTAAAAGTCTGAAAGCCCGAAACTCCCGTGCTGCATATTAATTCGGCCGCGTACACACGCATTGCATTCTTAAACTAGTGAATCTTTGGCGTCATTTTCTCCTCGACCCAGCTGTCTCAAGATTTTAAATTTAGTAATGGCGGACCAATAAATAAGAATATTCCAATTAAAATAAACAGGTGTCTTTTTAAAATCAGAACTTAAAACTTGGGTCAGTTAGTGTTTAGTTAACATAGTTTTGAAATCCAAAAAAAAAAAGAATTGTTTTTTGGTCGTAGTACCACTTTAAGTAGTCAATTTGAAAACCAAAATGGGATATACGATCCCCAGACTGAATTTCCTCGGGATGATCTTCCGGGCATTTTCAACGAGAGATAAAGCTTCGCGTTTCCCTTCAAAGGGTAACGCAGGGCAGGATGCTGTTTGTCATTTAACTTCGAACATCAACATATTCTAGCTATTAGTACTTGCTAACAACTGTGACAAACAGTCGCGAAATTACCTGAAAACCAACAGGTGCAATTTTGCCCATTTAGTTTCATTTTACCATACCTTTCTCGATGCCATGCAGGCAAAGGAACGAGAACACATGCTCATGGCGGCCAAAAATATCAGGAATAGGCCACTTCGGAAAATACCATAATACTCTTTGTTTGTTCCCCCAAATTTTGCATAAGCATTGTTTTTGTTTTCTCTTGGGACCAATGTAAGTCCCAAGAGAAACTGGAAACAATGCTTGGGGGGACAAACAAAGAGTATTATGGTGTTTTCCGAAGTGGCCTATAGTTACTGCAGAATAAGTTTCTATTCCCATTCCTGAACTTATATTCCTCTTCGTGATATTCATGGTCCTTGAACGGAATATTTGTTGAAATGCCAACGTAGTGCCTGAATTCATTAACGGCAATCAGTTTTGGACACAACTTTCTTACCATTCTCATCTTCACCACTGGTACGCATTTTTTCCCTCAGCAACCTCTTACTGCTCTTCGGTTTGGGCTCAACTTCTGAAATAGAGTATTGGTATTGGAATTAATCAAAACCATTACAATTTTCTCAAATTTGATTGGTGCATTACCTGCTTTATTTTTCACTAATTATTGTGAAGGGTTGAAATCGGACGGTGAAATCGGACAGTTACATCAGCCAATCATATAAGTGCCCTCTGCTTAATCCACCAATCACAGAATTTATCACAATAACCATAGTAAGAACCACTTAACCCTACCAAACTGGGGATTGTCCAAAATGGACAAATTTGTAACAATAGACAGTGAAAAAGGAATGCATTAATTTTGTTTCTCGGAAATTGTAATGGTTATGACTAATTGGTAACAGTACTTCGTATCCTCGTGATTAAAGAAATCGGACTCTCGCTACGCGGTCGTCCGATTTTGTAAATCACTCGTATGATTACAGACCAAATTGGACTCCACTCAGTCTTATTACCATTATGAATAACTCTACTGATTGTGAAATAGTTTTGTCATTATTTCCAAGAATGCAGCGCTTAATCGAAAATTAGGGCCTGGACAAAGGGGAAATGTTTGGCGTTTAAACAACATCAAACATTGTTTGATGGCCAAAAAGGTTGAAGTGAGTGGCCAATCGGTTAAAACATATTTGATCTAACGCAGATCAAACTCCACAAGCAAAGAACTATGGCAACCTCGTTCCCAGGGTCTCCCTGGGAACGAGGTTGAGAAGTATGGGTCACAAATACGTAAAAAACACGTGACTACAAGAGGCTGATGAAGCGTGGTACGCATGCACGCGCCAAACATGTTTGATATGGCTGGCCAAACGAACAAAACCAGCTTGTTTGTTTGATCGAATGTTTGATGGCCTTCAAATTTTCTCAAACACGACCAAACAGCACCAGACAAGGTGGCAAAACGGTAAAATGGTTGGTCACCAAACAATGTTCGATATTGTTTAAACGCTAAACATTTCCCGTTTGGCCAGGCCACTAGATAGCTTAAGGAGAAGACGACAGCCATCACAACGTTATCTAAAAATAAACTACTTCCCCTTATTGTTATAATTTCGCGATTCTTCCGAGTTGTTCGGCCTGGAAAGTGTGTATCAAAATTCCAGCATTAAAATTGTAAAAATGATGTGGATGTGTGGGGAGAGCATTGAAAACTTATCGTTGGGTACTGATTCGCGTCCTTCAAACAACCTTAAATTTGTTTATTTCACGTTGTTGTAAGGACTAGAACAACTTAAGAGTGAATTAGATAAGAGTGTTGATCTATCACTTTGCGATCTTGCCCCAGCACAGTCACAAATTGATTTATTTTTAGATATACTTTGCGCGTGAAACAAACAAAAGGCTGCCATTTTAACAAATTAGAAGAAGCCATGTCACGCGTGACTGCTTCTACCATGTTTTTTCATGGACATGACAACTGATTTTCGCGGGAACGGGTATTCTAAAAATAGCCTCATTTGTGACTGCTGGGGAGCCCACCATGCAATAACAACACACTTATTTAATTCACTCTTGGACTGGAATGACAAAGGAACGTGCCAAAATGTAAGATGCACGTGTGGGGCGTGCAAAGCCCTTGTCTTTACTCATTAAACTTATTGGTTGGATGACGTTCTCGTAGCCGTCATTGGCGTCGAAGAGGGAGTCGTATCGTGGAGGCAGTGCGGTCCAGTGCTTAGGAAGCTTGCATTGAGATCCGGAGTTCCCGGATTCAGTTTGATCCTGGTACTTCTAGGCCGCACTTGTAACTGAATAGCCAACTGCTTTGCCTCCTACGGCCAGTTGGGATTCTTAACAGTTGTTGTTGTTGTTCTGTTCTGTCGTTTCGTTGATTGCGTTTCATTGGCCCTGAAATGCCCCTACGGGAAGTGTCAATTAAGTATGTATTGTATGTACTTCCTTGCTCGCGCTCCCTGTTCCCCTCTAACTCAAAGTCAAGGTTATTTTCTCCCTCATCTGTCCCAAGATTGAGTTGCTGGTGAATGGCAAGTGTGCCCTCACTTTTGCTTGGAACAAAGCTGGGGAATTAAGGACACATATTTTATGCCCAAATATGGACACAAATAAGATCGAAGCTGCACGTGCGGGAAAATACACGAGCTACGTTACATCCAAATAAGGAAATTTTTAAACTTAAAAATCCCCAGCTCTGAACCAGACTTAAATGCTTCAAGGTCATGACCTTCTGGCCACCATCAATGGTTAAGTACGGGCATGCATCCTAGCTCTCGTTAAAGAAATAGCCCGAAAAACGTTACACCATAATTTTAATCAAGTGAAGCTATGACCTTCGCAGTTATGAACGCAATTTTAGCAATTGCGTAGAGAGAGAAGCCTGAAAAATTCAGGACTTCAACGGGGTTTGAACCCGTGACCTCGCGATTCCGGTGCGACGCTCTAACCAACTGAGCTATGAAGCCACTGACGTTGGGAGCTGGTCATTTGTGGGTTCTAATGATCCTGTGAGGAATGAATCAATGATGAAACGGTATATGAAATGAATCATTGATTCATATCCGCAGTTCATATATGATTCACTTCATATACCATTTCATCACTATAATTTTAGTTGCCCTCCTGCGACAACTGCCTCACTTACTTCCCACTTCGACGTCATCCAAGGAAAGAACAGCGTCAAATTGAAGCAACATGACTTCGCAGGTCTGAGCTAACTTCTCGATAAACA
>NC_090870.1:63320430-63337930 GCF_036669935.1 Montipora foliosa
GCGTATTTGCCGGAACATTGCCAAATATCGTTGTTCTCGGTGCGGACCAAAAGAATAGCGGGCTTTTGGGATGATAGAGGGTTTTTCTTTGGTTCTTGGGTAGCGAAGCAATCTCTAGGGAGCAGCATATTATTAAGTATTGGGGAGGGGGGGGGGGGGGGGGCGATGGCGCAGTGGTGAGAGCACTCGCCTCCCGTCAATTTGTCCGGTTTTGACTCCCAGACTCGGCGTCATGTGTGGGCTGAGTTTATTGGTTCTCTACTCTTCTTCGAGAGGTTTTCTCCGGGTACTCCGGTTTTACCCCTCTCCTCAAAAACCAATGTTTCATTTGATTTCAGTTAAATTGATTCGATTTAATATTTATCTACGGTATTCTCGATCAGTGCCCCCGCGCTAGAGGACTTGACACTTGAATCAAGTTCATTACTTTTGATGTTGTTGCAGCTGCTATTGCTTTTAAAGGGACTACGTCACATTATTTTAGGGTGTTTCGGAAAAACCTTTCGCTAATCACGAGTTTAAAGTCGAAAATGAAAATGTGGAATTCCTTTATTGGTAAAATTATCGTTACGCGACAAACAAGATGATTCTGAGCAAAAAAGACCTTTATCTAGGCGATTTGCCATAAACTTGAAAACGTCGGACCCAACTTTTAAGATTACCCAAACGAAATCAGTTTCAATCTTGTCCAGTTGTGTCCATCCATGCTTCTCTTTCCTTTTGCTGTATTTCTTTTACGTTCTTCAACAGTTTTAAGCGGTTATTGCAATGCTTCATTCCACTTTTTGAGCATTTTAGGTGTCATAAAATTACATCATTTTGCGTGACATAGTCCCTTTAACTCTAAATCGACGTTGCTTTCCATTCAAACAACTCTTGCTACGTAACATCAAGAAACGTTCAACGAATAACTGAATCACTCACGAGTACTCTTCGGTTTAGCTCCTTCTGAAATTCTTGTAGAGTCTGTTGTTCCACTTCTTTCAATTACCTGAGAGGGTTGTTTTTTAGTCCTCTTTGACCTAAGAAGGTGTAAGAGTTTATTCAGCCGAGTTTCAACAACCAGGTGATGAGGATCGCACAACAGAGCAAGCCGCTCAAGTTCCAGTGAACGCATTATAAGGCCAGCATACCCTTTGCGAAAAGTGTATGGTCAAAACAACGGAAAAGGTAAAGTCACTATAGTTAACGGTGGTAGTTCCTTCAGCTACGAGGCTGGTATCAATGGAAGCCGACGGTGCGCCCTTTACCCCTCCCTCTGTCAGTGCTCCATTTCACGGGTATTTTAAGTTATAGCGACCCGGATCAGAGGAAAGTCGAAACAGACGTTGAAGTCAACGAGGATCGAACTGGGGACCTCTTGCTCCGAAAGCCGCACACTAGCCAACTGAGCTACGCCTGTTCGTGTGTTTATCAACGCCTCGCGGAACAACGGATGTGAGACGGGCCCTAAGGCTTACATTCCTTATTCGAGAAAATATGAAATCTAACCATTTTTAAATGTGGGTAAAAGGCAGCAATTTCTGCTCTCCCCTCCCAAGATCTGCCGCACGGTGGTCTAATCCTTGAATAAGTCAACCACTTGGCGGTTAGAAGTAAAGAAGTAAAAGGAAACAGTATGACAGAGAACTCCCTGTGGAATCAGTACTATTATAACAAACTAAAGCATTACATGCCACACATTTCCTATCTGTAACATGGTATTTCAGACAGGAATGTTATAAGGGCTTTAGTCAAAGATAACATATTCGTAGTTAGGAAATGAGTCGGTGAGTGAGGAGAACATCATTTTACTATCAAAATATAAAATCAATTCATTGAAGGATGGCGGTTTAAGGTAAGAACTGATAAGAGTAGAGACAAACGTACTTTTGAGGTGGATTTGGTTCAATGTGAGTAAGCGACACAGGAAATGCAAAATAGTGAAAGTTCTCCGGAGATGGAAAGCGGAACACCCGGGACTCTTTCGTATCCGGAGACTCAACCTTACGGGTTTCAGCACCAACCTCTCTCAAGTCTGACAGGAAAGCCTTTATTTCTTCTTCCACAATCGGACTTACAAAGAAGGAGCCCAGAAAGAAAGGTTAGAAAGACACCGCTTTTAAGACATGCAGCTAAATAAAGAAAGCATCCAGACGAGTATTCACGTAATGCACTAGTCAATTGAAACCGCGGCACCCCCTAACCCGGGACATAACGGGGGAGTAACGGGGACATGACCGTGGTACCTGCTCATTTCTCCGAGGGGATGGGGACAGTAACAGTTTGTTAAAATTAGCGGGAATTTTTCGCGGGGCTTGTAAAGCTAGCCTTGATTGAGTCCAAGCATCGAAAAACGTTCCAGCGTCAACACGAGAGAGACAACAGGGAAAGTAAGCTATAAAAACAAAGGTTTGATATTATCACTGTTTGGGTAACATTTCTTTCCGTTCCCTCCTGGCTGCTTTGCCTGATTCCGCGCGCTGCAAAGGTACACGAAAACGATTCCATAAGCAATTGCAAAGATGTGATGAAAACCTTGCCAGCTATCGTGTTTGTCAGCGATGCAAAAAAATTATTTTTACTATGAACTTATCAAAATCTTCTGGTTACACGCTGTGGACATGGCAGCGAGGATGGTAACACTCAATTTTCACCCGCGGGGCAGGCAAAAGTTTCAAATGTAACGCTGTACGATTGTTACAACCCCGCTACGTCCCGGGGGTGGGGTGTGGTTTTAACTGACTAGTGCATAAGAGAGCAAAAGATTTTAGGAGCTGTCTATATTGAAAAGAATCGAGTGTCTGCGAAAGATAAGGTCGCCGTCGGGGTTTGAATCATATTTAGAGCCGAATAAAAAATGCAACTGATTTCTTCGCCGTACAAAGCTTGCTTAAGCTTTTCTGTCAATCAGGAATAAAGGCGGAATCAATTGTAATTTTCTCTCTCACGTTTTCCCGCGCTCTGCGTCGGTTGCATTGATTTGCTTTGCGTAATGATTGGCTTATTTGAATATCTGCGACTGTTGTAATTGGACAAGTTTCGCTTGACGTCACTCAATTCACTAGTAAATGAGGTCCTCGTAGAAGTTTGAAACATTAAAATAATTATCTCAAACTGGAAGCGGAAAAAGGAGCTTGAAGGAATAAAATAAGGAATCAGGTTGACCATTTGTCGTAAAAGTAATTAAATGTGCCAGCTACAAAATGTTCTAAAAATGAACGCACAGAAAGACCATCCATGCACGAACCTGAGGGTCTCTTCAAGCGGCTTGTTCTCTTCTTTATTTTTTTGTTGGCTGGTGTTAAGCCCCGCCTGTAGTATCGCTAGGCTGGGTGTGGCGGGATTCAAAAGACAGTTAAGGTACATCGATCTCTCGTGAAATGTCTGCAGGATTGGTATCAGGCTGTTTTGAACCTGGCGGGCCGTCACTTGCTGTCAAATAAAAGTCATTACATGGTAAGCAATTCTCAGGCTAAATAGAGCACTCTAATTGGCTGGTTTTTGGTAGGGGTTTTACAGTACGGACCATCACCATGGAAACGGTCTGTTTCCGCATTTTTTCTCTCTCCCGGGAAATGAAAGTTGAGCGAAGCACAAAGGAAAAATGAGAAATCTATTTTTTTCACCACAACAGTACAATTATAGGAAGCATAATTCAGTTTTACGTGTAGAAGGTCACCGTCTTCAAAGTTCGCTGAAAAGACGAAGAGTAGGAAAATTCACCAAGCGGAGAAGTGTTTGATCGCTCGAAGAAACGAATCCAAATGATAAACAACTTACTAACCTAACTTGCTCGGGACCGTACTTGGGAATCGTACTGCTACGACCTCGGACCAATATTTCCCCAGTACGGCCCTTACACTCGGTTAGTAAGAGGTTATTACCAAGTGTATAAGTTGCTGTATACATGCCTTTAAGCAAAAGAAGCCACACACACGGGATTTGCGGCAACCTAAAAATCTGAGCGTTTTCGAATAAGAAAAGGGTTACGGTTAACTAACTTCATCGATATCATTTTTCTGTTGACTTCTGATTGTCAAAACTACTGAAATTTATGTCCACTGCAACCTTAGGCCTTGTCTCGCAAAGGCAAGCTTTGCAAGAAGGAACATAAAGCTAAAGATTTCAGTCGTGTCTTGCATGGTCATATGGCTTTTAGGAAGAAAACAAAAAGCAGCTTTTGTTGATTGTTGTAAGCGTACCTCTTTGTCAAGATTGGGTTTTTCAACTGCATCGATGTGACGTTCAAATGTTGAGAGATAGATGGAGAGTTTTTTAGCTTGCGAATTACTGAATGCCACCTAAAAAACCAAAGAAATAAATAATATCTACAATTAGCGCCAAAAGGGTTGAGACACTTTGCCCTTTTAAGAAATCTCAGACAAATCTCTCCCTCGAAATCTTTCCATCTAACCCCCTCCCGCCCCACTAACAATATTGTTTTCTTATCGCTAACACTTCCTTTTCCCAACATTGCAAGGGGGAGGCGGGGTGAGAGGGGTGAGTTCAAGTGGAAAATGTAACGTTAAGGTGATTTTTTCCTAATTGAGGTCTTCCCAATTTAGTGTGTCACCTACTTTTGTCTCTTATTGAAGATTTAGCCAAGCGTATAAGCGGAGCTCCCGGGTTATTTCCTCTTACAATAAGTTAACCTGGTTTGAGGCTGTGATCCAATTGAAACTCATTACCTGGTCAGCGGTTAACTTAAAAAAACAGCTGACCTCGATGTGCTCTAAACTTGCGCCCGCCATATGGTCACGTGATACTGGTCAGGCGATACCTTGTTTTGACAGGTGTCAATTGACCATAACATGGATGTCCAATGTCAAAGATGTAGGCTGTAAACTAGCTGGAGTACGGCCGCCTCGATGAGCTCTTAACTCGAGCCCCTGATATGTTTAAGTGATAATGGTCGCATTGGAATATATGAAGAGGTGGACGTACGGTCGCACAGATGGGTTATCATATTTTCTTATCCATGGTGCTCCGCGCGCGGAGCTTTGCTATAAATATAAAGTGCATCAAAGTAATACAAAGGACACTCGCAAGGATTTAATTAATCTGCAACGATAAAATGTTCGAATTGAGCTTAAGCAATATGTGGTTTAATGTTAGCAGAAGGAGCTTCGGTCAAAATGCCACTTCAAACAGCTTATCCTCACCTCACTTTTGATTTTAACTTGCGTGTTGGTCAGCCATCTTGTGACTTTTTCCATAAATGTCAAATCAAAAAGGTGATTTTTGAACCTTTAAAAGCAAAGCACATATCAAGAAAAAGAGAAACCCGTGTTTGATAATGCCTTCAACACTTGAGTAACTCAGTTTAAGGAGGATGCCGGAGCAAATAACTGCATTCTGAAGAAGCAAATTAGCATTTCTAAAACCCCGTGCAAACAGATGCAACATTGTCGGCCCGCAACAACTCCCAACATTGTTGGGTGTTACCCCATTTACCGTTCGCACACCCTGTTGCATGCATCTCCTTGCGTGTTGTTGCACGGAGTTTGCCGGAAATTGGTCAAACGTTCAACAACTCCCAACATTTCTTTTGTTCCTCGATCGCCGAACCGTAGCGCAACAATGTTACATCCGTTTGCACAGCCCTTCGAACGTTGTTGGGTCCACGCACGCGCATTACATATGGCCCTCATGGAGAAAGCAACGCATTAATATGTTGAAAACAAGATGACAGCCGAATTTTGATAACCAGGCTTTATTCTACTCGGGCTTTACGGATGAATGCATTAACGTAAGAGAATATGAGCTAAGAGAACCAATGTCCCATACATGGCCCTCTACCAATGATAATATGATAGTCTCATTTTAGTACAGGGTCACGTGGCCATTTACTTATTGAATGCATGCCGATTGGTCCATCTCGAATCACGTCATGCTCCGCACGCTTTCTTCTGACGGGACTGACCTTCTAAACAACCTCCTCAAGTGTTGCAAAATTTAAAAATAGATTGAAAAGGCTTGATTTGTGTTAATTGTCAATTTCAATTTACAGTGTCCCCAATTAGTGCTTCAGCGCTAGAACAACTACACACTTAAATAAAGTTCTTTTCCTTTCCTTTCCTTTTATCATGGAGCACAGGGATTCGCTCTTTTACATCATTTTCTTTTGGTTAAATTCAGTAATGTAAACGGCGAAGACGCGATGGCCACACGCGCAGCCAAGCCGCGACAAGCTTGCGACTTCGACTTTCGCAGCTCACACGACTGATTGCTTTACTTAATGTAAAATCCACGCAACAGGCTATACTAACCTGTCTTCTAACTTGCCAGCATAGTCTGTTGCTGCCTCCAATCTCTTGGATTCCATTCCTTCAAGCTCAGCCATCACAGATCCTTCTGCGGAGTCTATCTTACTCGCCATACGTTCCTTTAACGCAAAAAGGAAAAAGACGACTTGAGACAACACACAGTGAACAAAACATTTTGGACTCACTGATTGTATCTACCTACTGAGATTGTAGAATACACTACAATAATTAAGCAAAACATGTTAGACTTGAATTTCCTTTTCTCAGTACACTGTCTGATTGATCGGAAGTCCCACTCCTGATTTTTAATCAATCAGACCGGAGGCCACATCAATTTTGATTGGCCCGCAAGTGTTTTCGTGTGTTTTGCGTCAGCTGCATGCATTTCCCCAGAGTTCTTGCTTGTTATTTGTGGTAGGTCTCTTTTTGGCCGTCTTTTCACTAGACATCGTCTGAGTCGCTTAGTCTAAATAAGGGAAATAAAGCAGACGCACCAGACGTCATACTAGTTGGCACACACGAATGATCGTCACATTTTAAAGACGTCGTAACTAGTCTTCTAAGACTTTTAACAGCTTTGTCGCTAAGTGGAAGTTGAGTGCCTGGAACACCCAGGAGCGGCCTGTATTGGCAGCCAGCAACTAGTTGGAGACTGCGCCCACGGCTAGGAAATCCTGGCAACCAAGCCATGAGCACCCATAAAGCATGGGAGACAAGCACCCGTAACAATGATTAAAAAAACAAAACAAAAACATAACAGTTCATACAGGGGGTGGGAGAGAGGAAAAAAACCACTAAAAACACTCTACAACCACAACGCCACTGCACACAAGCGCAAGAAATCATCGCACATGCACTGACCTAACAAAGCCGCTGACCACAACTGGCACATAAGCGTTCCTGTTGCTATCTCCGTTAAATTACATTTGACTGCATTTGAGTTGTCTATTAAAAACGGGACGCACTTGACGATCAGACGTTTAATGAGTCTAGACGTCAAAGATGCCACCTGGTATAAACGCGGCCATTAGCGCACCTTAGCAACAACAACAACGGAGACACCAGACAAAAGTAGGTTTATAATACACATGCGGCATGCATTTCAAACCCCTTCCCCCAAGTCAAATGATCTCGGAAGCACAGACGACGGGGAACAGCAAAACGAACGTCATAACAAATACAAATTCACGTTATGGTTTATCACTTCGTGACGCTTTCAGAAAACTACTAAGCAACGAAATCGATATTGACGGCACTTAAGAGGGCTCACAAGGGTTGTCCACAGGCAGCAGTGGGTACAAAAGTTAACCTTACATTATCTATATATATTTCCTTTAACAGTATTCCACCATTCCACATGTAGCTTCCTCTACCAACATTGTACAATGCGAACATGCCGGATGGATTAAACGCAAAATAGTTAGATCACGCAAATGTTTATGAATACTGCATTTTGAAGTTTGAAGTTCCTAAACGACAAATCATTTTTGAGCGAAACTTACAAAGTTTAATATATAATTTGCAAATTTCCAACTTATAAACTTACCAATTTTTTTTTGTAGTCGTCAACTTCATCCGTTGAAAAATTGCCACCATCAGAAAAGACTCTGTAGGAAATGGGAAAATGGTATCAACCGAACTTCTTATGATTTAAAAACAAGTTGATTCAAGGACGAGGGTAACAAAAATATCCAGTGACAAATCACGTTTGCGTCAACAAATAGCTGCATGGTCTATCATTTATAATTAACCATCCTCCGAGAGATCTATCATTGGTTCAGAAGGTTGTTTTTCACAATTATTTTCAGAATAATCACACTTAATTGTCAGCTTCAGTGAGCGATCTGCCATTCCCTTAGAGGAGAGCGGATACAAGTCAGTATAAAAAGACTATAGTATGTAGCAAAATACACTCATACAGCAATTCACATTGACAGACTCTTATTTGAAGGCACCAAGTCACGAGAGGTGGGCTGTCGGCCAATAAAAAGGCAGGGAAAATGTAGTGAAGAGCAAACTAAGAAGTGCTTACGTGAAAGTTTTCCTGAATCTTGCATTGGAGTTTCGCAAAGTGCTCAGCATTTCATCGAGGTCGTGACGAAATTTCCTCAAGGATGTTCTGATTACATTCATGTACTATTGCCAGAAAAGAAACGAGTGCGTATCATTTCCAGTTCGCCGGTAAAAAGTTATATCGGCGTGATTCCACCCCGCCTCCCCTCCCCATGTTTACAGCTCAAACGACAGGAATATTTGTTTGATTCACTCTACATAGTAGTATCAATGACTTAGCTCCTGATTACATCCCTATTTAGTGATTTATTTTCAACATACTTGACATATGAACAATTATGCGGCTACATGTAAGAATCTGCAGTTCTTCTTTAATTCAGAGGCGGTGACCAGTACCTATTCTTCTCTTCCCGAGGTAATCAGCTGGAACTTTAAAATTGCTCGTGCCGACATTTTGCCCATAATTTCCTTCACTTTTCTCAAAAACTAATTGTATTTTCCTGCGATGTGTTGTAAATACATACAGTGTACTAGGACTCTACCTTAGCCATCCATTGTTGAACTGCTCAAACTAAGTATATCATTTGCTAAAATTAAACGAAACACAAGTGCACGCGGTTATGGACTTAGACAAGATGTTATTCGGCAGGCTCTCCTCACCTGCTCTATACGGCCAGCAACTTGATCTTGAATTACTAAAAGTCTGAAAAATTGCGAATAACAATAACTAAGTTATCACTTTTAATTAGGGCAACAAATACATTTTTTTGCCAAAACGAGTGTCACGATATTGGTGGAAAAAGTGAACAGAATTAATGATTTGGACAAGCCTTGTGTGTTGCGATGCAAGACAATCGCAACTGTCTCATGGCAACCCGGAGGTCACTTGTGGTGCCAGTAACCTCTGAAAATGTACTAACCTTTTATTTAGTTATCTAAGTATGTATATGTTGTAATAACAAACGGTTGCGAAATAGATAGCCTGCTTGCAGGCGGTAGTTGTTGTGTCGCCACTAAACACTATCAGACGCCATATTGGAAGAGCGTGGGATAGGTCTGGGCCCCGTGACAAAACGACGGGGTGGGAAGTGGGAAGAGCCCCCCTCCCCTCGCTCGCTTTGTCGACCCTCAACCCGGCCCAGACCTAGCCGCGCGAATCCAAGATGGCGACCTCATTACGAATTCCGGGTTTTCGACCATCCAACCGCCTGCGTGCAGGCTACGAAATAGATGTCATACGTTTCACATTTAGTCACTCAATCACTCACTCATAGAAAATGAACAGCATTCTTGATGCAATGTCGGCGCTATACCACATTAAGACGTGAGCTGCACTCACATATTTCAAACGCTGACACTCGTTACACCAATTTAAGTGATAACGAGGAGACGAAGTATTTACTTACAGCAGAAAACAAAGTTACATCTAAAATAATAGGCAAATATATCCATTTAATGTTTCAAAAAAGAAAGAGATTCTTAATTCACAAATGTAATAAGCGCTATGAATTTTCAATTACTTGTATACGGATATGGTAAATGTTATTTTGTATTTTTATTAGTTAATGTTCAAACCTTTATTGTAACTAGACCAATACCTCCCTTTGGAGAGTAAGGCGCAAAAAAGAATATATTACTATTACTATTACTCTCTCATTCATTCGTTCAATCATTCATCCCCTCGCACAGGATATAACAACAACAACAACAGGCAGCAAAGAATACGAATATGGTACGAATTCTCAATTGACCAGCTCTCAGATGGCTTGCTCGCCCAGATGACAGAGCAGTGCAGCGCTGGATTCTTCTGTCAGGCTTATTTTGTAACTGCTTAAGTTGCTGTCAACGGCGATTATAACTCTCGCTTAAGAAACAAAAATGTAGTTGCTGTTGTCTTGCGGGCTCTCAAGCAACACTCGTTTTCTTTTTATGGAACAGGAACTCTGTCTTCTGACCTGCCAGAACATTCTCACAACGAAGACACAAAAATACTGGAAAATGGTTTAAGGTAGTCAGTTTTACCAGGAGCTCATCAAGGGAAGCGTCTATCTCCAATAGTTGACCCAGGAGTCAATCAATTTCCGAGTAGATTTATTTATAGAAGGCCTCCCTTGGGAGATTAAGGGTGCGTTCGATTGACCCTATTCCGGAATGAGAATACGGAGAGTGATGATTTAAAACGGTATGTTTGGCGTTTTGAAGCAATAAGGATAATAAAGATATGTTTAAAACATCATTTAAGCAGGTGTTTGGCAATCTTAATGTGAATCTCCGTAAACACGAAGAATTTCTAACTTCTATTCCATGTATTCCTATTCTGAAATACGGTCAATCGAAAGCGCCCTACGTACGCCCACTGCTGTTACAGCCAATCAAAACAGAGCTATCTCGGCGTCAAGGGAAATACAATACCTTTCGCGGGAAAAAAACATGTTCCTAAAAATAAATTTACTCAAGGAATTAGTGAAGATAGAGGCTGCTGGTTTTACGTACTCGTGTGTTTTTGCCGCTGAAGTGAAGGTCGCTTCGAGTTCTTGAACTGACTTTTTGAAGATATCCGTCTGAAGAACACACACATTAACCATAGTTCAGTATGAGGCAAGGAGATACAGATTTACTAATAAAGACAGCGGTCAACTTACAGCCTGCGGGAATTTCCGAGGCCAATAAGACAAAGAGGCAACAGAAACAAACTAACAAGAAAAGCGCCACACGTGCGATAGAGTCAACAACTCTGTCACTAAGTAGAAGATAGGTGGCTGAGACATCAAGAAGCTTCCATTATTGGCAGCCACCTCCAAGACTGCTCCCATGGTTGGGAAATCCTGGCAACCCAGCTATGAGCTCGCACGCAGAACTGAAAACAGGAACCCGTCACACTGATAGTGTAAAAAAAAAGCGGGGGTGGGAGGGAAGGTGTAACACCGCTCAAAACGCTCCCCAACCACAACACTACGGTAACAATGCACATCCTACAGTGCGCAACCGCGGGAAACCACGGACACGTCATAAGCCTACGCCCACTGGCGGGACAGATATGTCTATGGACCTTATTGGAGTTAAGCCTGCAGGCACATTTTCTTTTGTTTAAAATTACATGCAAAGGAGGCTTAAGGGTCAACTCAATACAAAACGACCCCTTAGCCTCGTTTATGTGGCATTGAACCGCTGATAACTCCGATAAGGGCTATTTCGTGCATTTCTGGACACAAGCCTGGCGAGAGGTAGACCGTTTGACTCTTACAAGGGGACCCAAGGAGTTAAACCGATTATTACTCAAAACGACTGCTGCTAATGGTCAGAAAGGGAAATTGTAATCAGTGAACTGAGGATTGCGAGTCTGGCACAATAACCACTCCAACCATGCGGCCTACTCGCTATGGCCACGACAGAATGAAAACCAAACGGGGTAACAAGTGAGACCATAATATAACTCTAAACACGTATTTAGTTATCAACCTTAGAAGTTCATGTTTTGTCTGAGCTGTCAGAGCGTATTACCTCTTTATCGTGCTCTTCAATCATCTCTTGGAACCTCGCCTTGAATTCATTCAGCGATGCAGTGACACCTCTGCAGTGACGGTCAACTCGCTCGCGATGCATCACCAATTCCGCTGAGGAACAACAATATAATCATCATCATCATCATCATCATCATCATCATTACAGTAATAGTAAAACTTACATTGTCAGAAATAACGTTTTACAGTGAACACAGTCAAGATATTCGTGCGCCCATCTACATTTACCATTCTTGCGTTTTTCTTTTCTTTTACGTTTTTTACAGGTACCTTTCAGTTGCGCTTTGCCTCTTTGGGAGAAATTGCCCAATTCCATTGAGGGAGAGGAATAAAGTTTGAAAGCCGTGGGAGTAAAAGGTTCTTTGTCAGACAAGTTTCGAAGTCACCAAAACTGCTTGACAACAGGGGACATTATCCTGACAGGAATAGTCTCGATTTGACGGTTATTCTCAACAGTCAGCAGAGAAACTGATATGATAAACTTGAAAAACCTTAAATAACAATGACCACAACCAGGTTTTCTGAGCCCGCGAGACTGAGCACCCCCAGCAAACCAAGGTTTTAACGAAAGCCGCTGGTCAGCAGCCTGGTTCTGGTCATTGCTGTCTAAAATCTTTCGATAAACTTCAAGAAAACGGAAAAAAGTTATGACAATATTCGCTGGTACGCTCCAAAGCGAGATTAACCCTGCGTGAATGTGGATATCCTCAAACAGCAGTCTTGTCTTAATAAATTCATAACAGGACGGCTGTGAATTTCGCATTGAAAAGGCCACGTATCAGAGCATCGTCTGTGCGCAGCCCTTGTGAACCCAGAATTGAGTTTATCAACTGGGTTGATATTGTAAATTGACCACCGTGGTGAAATCTGAAAGCTGACGTTTCGAGTGACAGTGTTAGCCCTTCCACAGAGCGAATTGCTGTTGGAATATAACAGGGAGCTTAATAAGCAACAACAACGCGGCGACGGCAACAAGAACGTCAGAAATTTGCATATTTAGTGGGCAAAAACAATAGCTTTGCACGCTCTGTACGTGCGTTTTTCGCTTTTGTCCATTTTCTTTGCCGTCGTCAGCAAAACAACAACGTGAAATAGCCAAATTTGCGATGTTACTAAGAAGGTCAACACTTGGGGGAAAAATTTTTATTTTCTCCCCAAACTAAGTGCCGTTCAGACGGGTATCATTCTTGAGAAACTACCACACCCTTGTCATATTAAAAAGGTTAAAATAGTCACGATATTTTGAGATGACGTTCTCGTTGACGTCCCCGTTGTCGTTGCTTAAGCTCCCTGATATAATGCGAAATGAATCCTCGTATTTTAGGGAAGGATGTAGTACATGTATGCAAATTTCTACCGTAAAAAGCGCGGTTTTCAATAGCCCTTATTCGCGATAGCCGCCATGTTGGATTTGCTATTATCATGCAAATTAGCCACACACTTCTGAGGGGGCAAACAACACAAGTTCGGGAGGTTATAATGAACATCTTAGCCACATAGATGATTTGTTTGACGTTCATTGAATGTTTATCACCTAAGTAGTAAAATAGAATGATTACACGAGTTGTTTGTTTTGTGAAAAATGAGCAGATAACGAAGGCGAAAGTCGAAATGTCAAAGGCAATCAAAAGACAAAATTAATATAAAAGGTACTTAATTCTAAATTCTAAAAGGTACTTTTAGCAATGTTATTTCAATATTTCGACTTGCCGATTTTCCGAAATTTGCCTTTTTTCCAATGTTTGTCCCCCAGCATAACACATGGCTAATTTGCATGACAATTGAAAACCAACATGGCAGCTATCGTGAATAAGGCCTATTGAGTGTTATAAAACAAATACTAAAGCAATTACTTCGACCAATCACAGCAGGTGCAAACAAAGCAATTAACCAAACCAAATTCGTAGCAATCGTATGCAACTTGCTCAAAGCGCGGGAAAAATCGCGCCTGGAAGTCGCGATTGGTTTTGGTTTTCCATCTCATTGGTTGATAAACTGTCGCGAGATTTTTAAACCAATTATTAATTGCAATCGCGTTATTACTTTCGAAGGCCATTTGAAAACTGCTTCAAATTGGAGTGTCAGTGGTTTTGGAGTTCGTTCGCATGTGTGCGCGCTCTTGTAACGCAAGGGTTGGGTTTTGTGTACAATAAACGAGTTCGTTCTGATAAAAAACTCACCTGCCCTGACGTTATGAACATCCTGCTCTGCCCTGGCAGCTCTTGGCTCGTGCAGGTGAAGCCGTAAATCTAACTCACTGTTCAATTCCTCGACCTGAACAACCACAATATAAGCGACATTGACAGAGGCAAAAGGCTGAAAATAAGACTTACATTTCACTCAGTTTACAAAGGATCAAAAAATGAATCTCATTTACTTTGGCTTGTACTACACTTTCTGCTCTATCCATGGCCTGTGTCGTCCATTCTTCCAGGTGCTCCAAGAAGGACCATCGAATGCTTTAAGGCAACAAAAAATACACTAACTGAGAGACAGAAATCATCAAAAAGAGCAAGTACTGTAAAACTGTAAACGATTAACTGGCGAACACATTTTGTACTATTAAGCAGTTGACAACTGAACGGAAAAAAAAGGCAAACCCATTATGTATGCTAGATTTAAGAATGACTGTATTTTTTCCAAACTGGGGAATGCTAAGTTTTATTCGAGTATAACTATTTATTTCACACAACACGTAAGCACTTCTCTAATTGGAGCTCCATGTGCAACCATTCTGCTTCAGTGATATACGTACTGTTTTCTAAGGTCCAAGAACAATTCATCGTTGATAACAATAGCTTCAATATAGGACGGCAAAGCAACGTCGTCTTCCTCGTCTGAAGAAATAAATAGCACACTGAGCTAGATCTTAATCTAATCACTTCCACCTCTTTGCCTGGAAACTATCGTTTAACTGTTTATTAATCTTCTATATTTGAAAACCGTGACCTTCGTTTAAAAGCCCACTTAAACACTGGAAAACGCATTGTAAAAGACGTGGTGGCTTGAGCACATGCAGACGACTTGTCAACCAACCAATGGTCACATAACAGAGCTCGGTGATCAGTTGTAAAATAAAAAAGCCCTCAAAGTCAATGTGTTCATAATATATCATGAGCTGTTATCTGTCGTTCTTTTTTTTTTAATTTCCGTCTCTTTTTTCGCGCTGGAAATATCTTTTAGGAGATCCGTCTATTTATTGCTGTTTGTTGATCGCCATCAGTCTTGGATATCCCGGTTGTGGTTGAATAAATTCGATAAAAAGCAGAACGTGAAGCGATAATGTGTCTTCGTATTAAAGGCCTTTTGCGAACTGGTGTGAGTTAAGAGCGTATTAGAAAGCAGTCATGGTATGTTAAGTCTCATTGCCGAACAGATTTTTCCGAATAGTCCAAATCCCATAAAATCCTAAAGCGACACCAGTTGTTGGGCAAAAACTAAAAATATCCGTGGCAAAATACATGACTGCCATCATTTTTCAAAATGACCAATCGCGTGAGCTGACCAATTTACGCGCTCTGCGTCATAAAAAATGGCAATGTTCGTAAAATGCATTGAAAGAAAAAACGTCAAGTACAAAAAACATGGTTATGACAAGAATGGATACTCCAAAATTGGGTGAGACACTTCGTAACACATACATGTATGCAGGTGTAACATTGGGTGAAGTTACGTCGCAATACCAGGCAACCTCAGTGTTAACCCGCCTTGGCATACAAACAACACTCCGTTTCGGCAGAGAACAACTGCTGGGTTAAGCACTGATCTCTAGTGATTAGGTCTAAGCGCCGACTCGAAATGGTTAACTTTCATAAATTGTTCTGGAAAAACTAAAGTAAGATCGTTTGGTACATTATTTACACGAAACTAAGTGTCTCACCTTATTTCGGAGTATCAATTCTAGCCACAACCATTAAAACATGCTACATGTATGTAATGGTTTCAAAAACATTTCAAAACCACCCTCGATTTCTTTTCCACAATTTTGACAGTCTTCAGGATCAGATTGGAAACCAACCGAAGTCCGCTGATTCTCAGTTTATTGACACTAAATTGGCCGCCATGTTATTTACGCGATACTTACCTACTTTATCTGTAAGGAAGGTTACACAAGTCTTCATACTTTTTATACTCTCTGGACTTCCCACAAGTCCATGTTCCCCTGGATCACGCAGTATGTAGAATGTAGTTCCTTTAGAGGTAGTAAGAATTTCGTCGATGGAGGGTGGAGTTTTCTGAAAAGAAAAATATGCAAGAATAATGCATCATCATACCAAGCAGCAGCATTGAATTAAAATCGTCTTCATTTTAATCATCATGAGCAACAAGTTATCAATGACAGAATTACCACATGTTGACCTCAACATCAATCAGTTTTAAATAAAGATCATCAGGCACCAAGAAATCCGCATTAATGTTATCATCATCATTATCGTTCACATCATCCTCGCTATCATCAAAATCATCCAATGGGCTCCTAAACATCTTTATTAATATTAAAATTATTGTTGTTATGGCCAAATCACTGCAACCAGCACCAATGATGCAGTCGTCTTCGACATCGTCAGCATCATTATCATCATCATCGTCATCTCGTCGTCATCGTCATAATTAGGGACCTTAAGCAAAGACGACGACGACGGCGGCTACGAGAACGTCGTCTGAAAATATTATTTGCCGTTATTGTCAGAAATTTGCGATTACTCCAAGTCACTCGGCATGGAAAGCCTGAGTCCAAATGCCATTGATAAGAACGGTGTGGATTTTGAGAAAGAAAATTCTTAGTCAGATGCTCGCGTCCTCCACATGACCTGAAATCTCATAACTTCACGTCGTTGTCAAGACGAGAACGGCAAAGAAATGTATCAAAATGTAAAACGCACGTGCAGGGCGTGCAGAGCTATTGTTTTTGCCAATTAAACCTATTGCTTTGTGGCGTTCACGTTGCCGTCGACGTCGTCCTTGCTTAAGGTCCCTAGTCAACACCATCATGGCAACGTCCAAAACACACAACACGTCAAAAATAGAAAGATCATGATCAAGTCTAAGGCACAAATCAGCTTTTGCACTTACTGCTTTCTTTCTCAGCTTGGTTCGATCTTGTTTCGGCGATTTTCTTTCCTTTTTCTCTGTTTTGGGAGCCAATGCTGACTGCAAGTAGAGATTTAGCCAATTTGAGCACATTCACTGGCGACGCACTTGCCTACAACAAACTGGTTGTTCCTAGGGGAATATTACTATGGGCTTAAAATTAGAACGACTCTCATATGACCTTGAAAAAGAAAAGTAAAAACACAACATAAACAAAAATGCAAAACAAGCCCGAATTTTCATTGGCTTAACGAACGCGAATGCAAACAACGTCATCTCTCCATGGAACATTCTGGAAAGCGATCGGGATTTCGCTTTGACGTCATTTGAAATGCAGTAATGTCATTAGGCAATCGAACTGTTTATTGTCCATATTAGGAGTTTTGGCGTGAATAAGGAGAAGCTTTGTTTTAGTCTTGCCAAACATTGGTACGGAAGTCGCTATATTAATATAGAACATCATTTCTGATGAGAGGGGAAACAGGAGTTACCCAGAGAAAGCTGCTGTAGCTGCTTCAAAACTGCGATGGTCACTTTCACTGATACCTACATTCTCTGCAGTTCAAATGTATGGAAAATTTCGTGTATTCTCTTTTTCATATAGACAGGAGTGTTTTACTGGAAAAT
>NC_090870.1:63342930-63357930 GCF_036669935.1 Montipora foliosa
ACGGTTAATGACGCTATCTTGGCTGGGGGACAAACAAGGCGAAAATTACAGCAAATGTATGCGATTTTGGCCGACTTGGAACCACTGTAACGCCGCTACAAAGAGGCGGATTTCCACAGTGCAAGTGTCTTTTAAAAGACATTTATACTTTCATAAAACATAAAGAACAGATTCAGGCTACAACGACCACAAACGAATTTTTAAGATTTCAAACAAATCATTCAAAATTTCCGCGAAAGTAGAAGCTACAGGAGAAGATTTATAATTCGAATTTACGGACGTCGTACCTTCCTTAATGGTCCGCCTTATTTTCTGTTCAATGAGTGAGATCAATAAAACCATTTAAAGTAGTGGCAAAAGTTGGAAATCCGTCTCTTTTTAGCGGAGCTACAGCGGTTCAAAGTCGGCCAAAATCCTATACATTTACTGTAAATTTAGCCATGTCTGCGCTCCATGCAGCCAAGATGACGCCAAAAACCTTGGAAAGGTCTTTTAGGGGAGGGTTTTTCAAGATTTCCCTTGAATTTCGTAAAGGCTGGTTCTGTATGAGATGCCATTTGTTCATTAGAATATGTTTGAGATAAAGTGACGAAGTTCCTGAAGCGTGCGTCTAACTCAGCAACGGTTCTTATTACGGGAAAACAGATAAACAGAGGAGCAGGATATGGTATGCAGTTGCCTTGCGAGTTTAAGATTTTCGTGCGACTGGCTTGAAGAAAAGTTTAAACAGGAAACTTTGATGTATCGTAACGAAAAAAAAGCTAAAGGTAATCGACATGACTATGTTTTGTCTATAGGACAGTGCGCGATTAAACCATTAAAATCGAACCCATTTCGTTAGAAGTTTTCTTCATATTGTTTACTCAAAGTCCGCTTACGGGAGGTTAAATATGTAGTGTTTTGGAGGAGAAATCGCCGGGACCGCATTCGGGAAGTGTCCGTTAGTGGAGCTTCGACTGTAGAGACGGACGGTAGGAAAGGAGGGTTATTCACAGCTCATTACCTCCATCTTGTCAATCTCATGTTCAAATTTCGTTTGCTTCTCACCAACGAGCGGCAAGAATGACTCGTTCATCACCTAAATGGGACAGAAGGAAAACAAAAAAACTTAAACTGTTAAATTTACCGGTAATGAAAAATTCATAAGGGTGACTACCGACTTGCACCCAAAGCTCTATGAATCCCAATCATAAAACCATTCCGTGAAGTTGGAGAATACAAATTAATGCTTGAAGTTTTGTACGATTTTTTTTAAAAGAACCTATTAGCAACAGGAATTCAGAAACACTTTGATATCATTTCAAAAATTTAATGTCATGCTCAATTGTTGCATCTGTTAAGTATGGAACTTGTCAACAGGTCAGACCCCGTTGCAAATGCTTACACAAATCTCTGGTCCATGTTGAATCCATCTTTACAATAAATTATTATAGGTAGCGCATGAGAAACAAGGAATGAATTGACCTGTACCTCTTCAATTCTTACTGCATCAAGAATGCCTCCAGAAAGGAACTGCTCCTTTTAACAAAAACAAAAATAACAAAACAGCCGATATACTCAAAATTTGGATAATCCTTAAAAATGGAAAAAAAACTCTGATAACTGCTTATGCTATTTTAGTTAAAATAGGTTCCAGTAATCTTTGCCAGTTACTTTATTTTGGTCACTCTAAATTTAGCTGTAAATTAAAAAGTACATGTTCCCCCTTTCTTCTGCGACAGGTGCGCTGGACAAGTAAGTACGTGCATGTTATGCTAGCTGATTGGATGAACCAGACCTGTTGCACCCTGAAAATAGCTAAATAAATAGTCACCAAAAACCAAAATCATGAGTGCATGCACATGAACAGTACAGTGTATATCTCCTGTGACTTGGCCCACAAACTGTTAGACGCCGCAACCTCAGAAATCAAAAGCATAGTCTCAGACTATCAACTTTTTCAAACAACCTCCGATCATATTTACAACAGTTTGCCTTCTAATTCATCTTCCTTTTCTCTTTTTGTTATCACATTTCAAGGCACTTTCCATAATTTTATTATGTAAATATTGCTTTTCAATAGGCCTTATTCACGATAGCGGCCATGTTGCTTTTCAAATTGTCATGCAAATTAGCCATGTGTTATGCTGGGGGGCAAACACTGGAAAAAAGGCAAATTGCGGAAAATCGGCTCGTCGAAATATTGAAATAACATTGCTAAAAGTATATTTTAGAATAGAATTTTAAAAGTGCCTTTTATAATAATTTTTAAATATATCTTTTGATTGCCTTTGACATTTTGACTTTCTACTTCGTTATCAGTGCTCATTTTGCACTAAAAAAAACATCGAAGTAACTTGTGCAATCATTCTATTTTACTACTTAGGTGATAAACATTGAATGAACGTGAAACAAATAATCTGTGTGGCTAAGATGTTCGTTATAACCGCTCAAACTTGTGTTGTTTGCCCCCTCAGAAGTTAGTAGCTAATTTGCATGATAATAGCAAATCCAACATGGCGGCCATCGTGAATAAGGTCTACTGATATCGCATCAAGTGATTCGTTGATAGAAATTGAGAATAAAATTTAATGCTGTTTGTTGTTGCCCATCCTATCCTTGCATTTTGTCCAGCTTTCATTTACCCACCTAATTACTTGCAACATAATAATATGAAGACACCATAATGGCTGTGTTTTCACGACACCCGTTGTCTCGCTTAACGTGAATTCCTGAAAGTGGTTGTTTGCAGACTTCGTTAAGGAACTCAGAAATGATACATGTTTTCAAGAATAAGATTAAATGAGGAGAGGGCACGTGCCAATACAGTATAATAAAAATTATGAAAATAGCACGCCTGTTGTATATTTCTGATTTGAATAACTGCAAGCGACTCCTCATTGGCTGAAAGTAATTGCCAACTCGCTTAAGCTACCTGTTTTGGTGGCTTAAATTTAATGAGAATTCCACTGAAGTTTGCCGACTCGCTTAACTTAAAGCGTAAGTTGGAAAAGTAACTGTTTTCTGATGCGAGTTCCGATTGTCACTGGCTATAAAGCGACCTTAAAAACCGCTGGTGAAAACGCGGCCAATGTGCAGCACATGTTATTTGGAAAACACCTCAACTGCCATCCATATTTATCTTAGGTGGGGGCATATGTAGTGAAAACTATTACTAGTTGTAAACTTAGAGTTAACTTCTCCTTCTGGAGTAATTTAAGAGAAGTGTAGTACAATTTCCACCAACCTTAACTGCTTCAATTTCATCCATGCACTGTTCAATAATTTGATCATACTCTGCCTGGATGACATCTTTGTACCTGGAATGAACTTCGTCTGAAGACAACAAAATGTACAGAATGTATTAAATTAACAGTTATTGTACATGTATGCGAGTTTTGTTTTCTAGTAGTAAGATACACATATTGCTTCTTACCACAAAAAAAAACAAATTTAATTATCCAAATACAATCTTCTTGACAGCCTAAATTTTTCTTCACTGGAAAAATGAGACAAGAGTGGAGGGCTCCCACGCCTACAAACTTCCCCCGCCCCCCCCCCCCCCCCGCCCCCTCACAAAAAGAAAGACTGTGGCAATGGCATTGGAAAACCATTGCGATCAGAGATATAATTAACTTAAATTAACTTGCAGACTACACCCATTTCCATAGGTTCCTCCAAGGCCTTCTGTCTTTTCTCCCATTACCCTTAACTTGAATTTGATCAGAGCAGACACATACTGTATGAAAATCAGTTATGCCTGCAGTTCTGGCCTTTCAATATGACAACTTTATCTGTCAATAGCTCACATTTCATTCAATGCATGAATCTATCTTAGGCTAGCTTGACCGTCTTACCAAGTTGTCGGCAGACTTCTGTAAGAGCAGTATTCCACTGATAAACAGCCGATTTGGTTGCATTAGGAGGCCTCATATTTCTGAGAAAAGATAGTTATCTTAATAGAATGTTCTGTGGTCAAACTTCCTTATAATTATAAATTCTTTCTCATAAAAAAAAACATTATTACAAGCATGCAAAACACATTTGAATTGAGCCTTCACATTGAGGTTGTACGTTGAAATAAGTTAGAGAAATTTGCAGAAGTTCATGCTGTATTCCATTTTATTAAAAAAAGGAAAAGAAAAAACTCTCTAAACACTGTCTTTTATGAATGTTGAGCATGCTACTGTGTTTCAAATCAATTCTACATGTAATTTATTTGTCTCTTAAACGCCTCTTGTTGAACCAGCACATTAATTAGACAGCAAAGTACTCTCAGACAGTGCATAGTATGTTAAGTTTGTCCTTTCTTTTTTAATCTTTAATTGTGTACCTCAGGTACTCAGGTCACCAGATACAAAGCCAAGACATGCGAAGCTCACAATGTCAAATTTATATTATTGCTCCATTTGCTTCCTTCCTTTGTGATGTTAAAAAATGAATTTGCTCAAAAAATTAAAACGACACTGCTTAATTGTTCCCTCTATCTGCATTACCAGCTCGCAAGCAAATAAATGAAACTTTGAAGAGGGTTTACTGTACTTGTTATGTTATGTACATGTATTGGGTTTCAAAAGGCTTGATAGTGAAGTTTACCCGTTCGTTAGTTAGTTAGTTAGTTAGTTAGTTAGTTAGTTAGTTAGTTAGTTAGTTAGTTAGTTAGATAAGTTAGACAGTTCATTTATAAAAATACATCGCAGCCAAGAGGCTGAATTGCGTATTATTTAAAAAGGTAAATGATTTACAGGAAAAGTTGTACAAGATTCTAAGAAAGGAGAGGCCGTATATACACTGTAAATATCAAATGAATATAATGACCTAACGATGACAAAACAACAAACTAAAATATAAAAATATTATCTTAGCTAAAGCCCTAGATTTGCACCAGCACACATAGCTGGAATAAAAGAGTGCTTGAAACGGTCGGTGCGATATCTTCCGCCGGAACACGAGCTCTCCTTAGGAGGACGAAAAAGTAAGGCGTTTATTTGCTTTTGTGATGGATTCATTTACGAGAATATTCCACTTAAGATTACAAGAAATTGTCACGCCTAGGATCTTGGCTTTGTCTACAATTTCTAATTCCTTGCCATCAACTATGTGATGGAGGAAAAGGTGTTTGTGTCTTTTGAAGTCGATGAACATGACTTTGCATTTCTCAGCGTTCAGCTGCATCTTCTGTGCTCTAGACCAATCCTCTACGACTTTGACAGCAGCTTGGGCGTCGCCGGATGCATCGCGCGGCACGCGATCTCTGCAACCGTCGTATCATCAACGTACTTCTAAGTTTGAGCCTGGGGAACTCTTAGATCGTTTAACAATTGAGCAGGAAGAGCCACGGCCGAGTCGTTTTGTTCATCTTACATGTATTTCCCAGAAAAGATATATAATATCGGTAAAAAACACAAGCAAAATCTCCTGTATATTGTGTAACTTAAAGTGAAATATTCTTTAACTAAAATTATCTTGTCGTCTGAAATAGCAAACCTCAGTGATTCTAGAAGGTCCAGTCTTTTTTTGTTGAGAGTTCGCTGTTCTGCTGTAAACAGCTCAAATTTTCTTCTCAATTCTGGTGGATCTTTGATTAAAGAACTGTTCATAAAATCACTAAACAAGAAAAACAGAAGAATACATGGTAAATGGAGTTTTTACATGATTAAATAAAGACAAAGGATTTCTTGAACAAAAATTAAGCCTTCAGTAAAAAGATGTACCAAAAGACTTTTTTCTTTGGCAAGGGAAAACTATAAAAGATGTGAGTTAATTGGGATAACACATTTACATGTACATTGCATGTAGTTAATACCACTGAGGACCACAATTCAGAAGTCCCTTTTTTTGTGGTAGGCCATATTCGACTTTATACAGTCATCATGGTGATTTTTCCCTCTTTGTTTTTTAAGAATACTGAGCCACAATTATACATGTACCCACATGTCACAGTGCAGTGTTCATCATTTTTTTTTAACATTACCAGCTCTACTAAACCTTGCTTAGTTAAACATGAAATGTAATATTCCATTTACATCTAATTCATTAATTAATTTTTTGCAAGCATCTTACAAGAATCTTTAAGTTACAAGATCTTGGAAATATGTTCTAAGATCTTTATACCAAGATATCGATCTTTAATACAAGATCTTACTAGTAAGATTGTTGTGAGATCTTACAAGATCTTTAAGATTTCCACCTGGGATGAGGATAAATAATTACATGCATTATAAAGCACACATTAAACTGTTCTCCCGGCCAGGATGGGCTGCACATAGTTACATAAATTAATTGTCTGATGCGGTCAGCTCACCTAAATTTTTCAACAGCCTCTTTGCACTTCAACACTCTCCAGTCTTCAACCCGTTTTTGCCAGCAAATGTAACACTTCTTCTCCCGTTCAATGTCAGCTGTAAATAAAAGAAACTCTTCTACAAATTACTCAAAAAATGCTACAACTTCGGTCATATATATTAAAAATAGTAGTAACACTTTGCTAGAACAGCAAGTAAAGCGCATCCAAGCTATTAATAACATACCCATCCTCCAGGCTCCCTTCAATATTAATGTTGCATTAACCAGTTGGTTTTCGCACTCAAACCCATAAACATCAACATTGAAAGGGAAGAGGGGGCAATTTTTCGTCTGTGTTTAAATACAACATTGTGACCAAGACTCAGAAAACCTTTGAACGTAGAAAAGAGCATCTAAAAGTTATCCAGCGAGCAAGGTCTCCCAAACCTCTCCTGAAAGAAAATAATGGGACTCTGCTCGCAAGGCATCTGATGGCATCTGATGGAGAAATCCATTCCCATGGCCAGTACATTGTGTAAATTAAATTACCCCCCACTCCTCCCATACCTTGCCACTGCTTTTCAGTGTGACAGGTGCATCCACCTTGCAGGACAAGTCTGATAGGGTGTGAAAAAAACAGAAATTGCACGAAATTTTCCAGCCCAAAGGCAGAATATGCAATAAGGAACAACATTGTGTGAAAAACAATGCAAACTCTGTGATTTTTTCCTGGGCCATTTGAAGCTTGTTTTTATACTAGGTTTCAGAGTAAGTAACCACGGTTATGTTGTTCTAAAGACCATTTGAACATACACTACAGAACAATAATTTATTATAAACCATCTTTCCATGCTTAACTTGGATTTAAAAAGACAGACAGATCACTCAGGTAAGTGTAATGTTGCAGGTCATTTTGTTCCTTTAATAGGTTTATAATCTCAACTTAACTACTATTAAACTAAGGTCATTTAATTTGTTTCAATCTACAATAGGTCAACATGTTTCAACCTAGATACAATGTATAAACCTAATGTTGTTTCAATCTACATGTTCATGTACTGTACATGTAATGTAGGTTGAATTGGGGCATGTACAAGACACAGGTCATTGTTTTACAAATTTTTTATTTAAAATTTATCTATTTACGACATTATGGGCGATGACATTCCCAGGAAGGACAAAGAAATAGGACATGAGGTCCCTTAAATGCCAGAACAATTAGAAAAAAGACAAACTAGTATATAACATGATAATACAACAGAAATATATGAAATCTAAATAACAACAAAAATTAAGCTAACATGAAAGAAATAAAATAAAATAAAGGATTAACACATTCATTGAGATGCCAAGTTCAGTCACCTGCAGATAGCCTAAGGGAAAATTATACGCCATGTGCGGATGTTTTCTGGATCGAAGGACTGTGCATAAAGGCGTTGGTGAAAAGAGCTTTCACCTGGGATTTAAAAAGAGATGTCTGCTCAGAGGAAGGGATTTTCAGAGGGAGAGCATTCCAAAGAGGACAGACATGAACAAAATACGACTCGCAGCGGGTAGAGGTGCGCACGCCTATGAGATGAATATCGAGCCCAGTGGAATACAAGAAACCACCCTAACCATTTACAAATGTTAACATTTTAACAAGCCTAAAAACTTTTGTTAAGGCCTGCCTAATTTATTGGCCCAAGGTTAAGCTTTTAAATGTTTAGGATACTTTCTGCATTTTGGTAAAACAGTGACCTCTGTGACCTGTGTTTTGTTACCTGCCCCAAATTGACCTACAGGTGTAGGTTGAAACAACTTGGTTTAGGTTGAAACTTGTAAGTTGACCTACAGTAGGTTGAAAATGACCTAGTTTGATTGCAAATGAACCAAAGGAACAAAATGACCTGCAACATACGTGTACATGTATACACCAATGCGAGGTCTTATCCATGGCCTCACTTAAACTGGATAGGAAGTACAGTTAAAATGCATTATACATGTACGACAGTTTTTATGAATCTTGCACATTCTCAGTCAGAAGCTTGACTTAAACTTCCCCTGCTAGCACAGGCCTCTTTTCTTTTGTGTTCGCTGGGCTAACAAGTGCGGGAAAAGAGAAACTCACTTTCAATTGATCCAACCATCGTCCACTAACCTTGGACGGCACTTTTCAAACTGCATACAGTGTATGACAGACCCCACAATAAACATGTTTGCTGCCTGTGACTGTCACAGGAATTCCGCTGTTGTTATTAAAGTGAGCCCGCATACAAGAAGTATCACGCAAGGATTTGGTCGCTAAGTTACTAACCACCGTGCATGCTCAACATATAGTGAGTTTCGTCGCCTATGGCAGAAGTCTCTTTTCCCGAACAATGCAAAAAAGAGACCTCTGTTAACTTTATGTACTACTGTACAGTAACTGTAAATTGCTGTTCAAATTTTAATAGAAGATGCAATCATGTCTTTCGATTTGAAGAAAGAGTGGGCCTTAATTTTGACTATGAACTTACCATTATGCATGAAAACGTTTGTTTTATAAATCTGTATTTGAAATAATAAGGGGAAGCATTTTGCCAATCTTCTGCTACATGAACATTAGATTAATTTGTGTTGACAGATCAGCAATTCTGATTCGACAACTTGAAGAAGAGGATTTGTTTGTGCTGTAACCATTGGCCAGGCCTCATACAATGTCGGTGCAAAAGAGAATACTTGCATAGATCTCCATTGTTTACAAATTCAAAGCTAAATCATCTTTAAAATGATGCCTATATATACTAGATGAAAGTTATAAACAGTGTATTTTGGTTTATTTTGTGGAATTTGCGCTATTTCTCCTGAATTGTGCGATCGGATGTAATTTGATACTTCTAAATCAGCAGTATTATCCCATGACATTATTATCATTATTTTGCATTAACAAAATCATTTTAAGACTGCATGGACTCATTGATCATATTAAAGAATTACACATACCTGTGAGTAAGTTTGAGATGAGATCAGCATAGGCTCTTCGGTTCATCAGAATAGTGGAGTTAACTCGCAGAGCTTCCCTTTCAAGTAATCTGTGTACATCAGCTGGCATCAGATGGGCTACCCTTTCCAGGATTGTGTTGAAACCTTTCAGGGTCTCACGAATCTAGTACAGTGAAATATTGATTCTCAGTGAAAAGTAAAAAGTGGAATATCAAAATTGACAGTAAAGAGTCGGTCACCCCAAAACGCAGACTGCAGACTGTGCAGACCAGGGGTAAAATATGGCGTTACCCTCACTACTACTGAGCGCTAACCATAAAGGAACAGGCTAACCTAAATGTTTTTTAGGCCTACATGTAATTAGGCTTATAATAACCAAATGTTATTTAGGCCTTGAATTCAGGCTAACCGAATTTTCATTTTACAGCGGTCTGCACAGTCTGCAGTCTGCGTTTTTCAGTGTCCCATAAAGAGTAAAGAGGAAAGAAGAAAGAAGAAAGAGGAAAAAGGAAAGAGGTCAGAGGGTTGGTTGGTTGGTTAACAGTAAAAAGACAGAGAATTTTAATGCATGTGAGATGCACAGTGATTCATTTACAAGTATTTTTAATTAGTAGAATTCTAGTAAATTCTAAGTGACAAGAGGCTCTTAAATGAGAGGTGCCGCAGTCTGAAGATAGGAATCTTGATTAAAAAGGGGTGGCAATTTAAGTACCTTCAAAATCTTGGCACTAGCTAACATTTCATCTAATCTTGAAATCTTGACAGCCTTTGCAGAGTCTCACAGTCTTGTTTGCACTCAGTATATTGCATGTGCATTGTATTTTAGTGTGAAGTCTTGCATGTTTTGGTCTCAGTCTCAGATTTGTAAACATTAGGGTCTCAAAGTCTTCAGTTGGTGAGTCATGTTAATTTTTTGGTTCTGAGCATGTGCACTAGGAATTAGACCTCCAAACCCAATGTGCAATTGCTTACAACTGAATTCCTTCTGATCTCTTATGGCTATTACCAATCCAATTTAGTCCACGTCGCTAATTTTCCAGTTCCACAGGTCTTTCAAATAATTATCCCAGAATCCCAACAATTACAGTCATGTAGTTCTTACGAGCTCTTAGCTAAAATCACTAAGACTGAAACTGATGAAAGAAGAAAGTGATCCTCACACTTACATGTACCCACACAATTTAAGCAATTGAGACAATAAAATTAATTATCCAGATTATGAGATATAAAGTATGAGCCAAGATAACTTGATCTCTCCTTTGTCTTTTACAATAACATGCACTTCAAAATAATATATGTAATCATTCATTTCATTCACTGAAACTGATCAAGAGAAGTTGAAATCAAGTCCAGTCCTCATTGTTAGCTAGTATAAACCACTCACCAGATTTGCTCTGTCATTTTCCACTTGATCTAAGGTGGAATCTAACTCAGCAATCCACATCTGACGGTGTTTTGAATGCTCAGCAACGCTTTCCCACAGGGTTTCTAGATCAGTTAAACAGTGAAGCAGGAGTTCCTGAAATTATTACGTGAAAATGTTAAACGCAATCTGCATGTCTGAGCAACTGGCTCACCACTGTAAATAGTCAATGCAGCCAAAGTCGGATCTGCCATGAATATTGTACAACATTATAATGACTTGTAAAATGAAAGTCTGATATAGTGTGTTTATAAACACATAGTCACAACTGAAGTTACAATGATGCATCGCTGGCCAGCAGTGTTACATGCTAAGTAAAGTAGGATACACTTCAATAACCCTACTTAAAGTACATACCTAAGGGGACACATGCTCAATTTTGTAGAACCTTGTGGCTCGTTTTTTTGCTCCCGCCCACCTCTCCCATTGGAAGCGATGGATTGGTAAATTAATTCCACTGACTGCAGTGTGTCAGTGTGACACTCACTCAGGTAACCATGTCTGCCCCTCGTTGTGTGTGGAGTTATGCACATCCAGCATGACCCTCTCAGGCACGTACAGTACACTGTAACCCCAAGCTCACCTTGCAGATCAGGCTAAATGAGCATAACATTTTGAGCCGGTATTATACGATTTACAGGCCTGGGGTACACAAATGACCTGTACACAGTCAAGTGACTGAGTTTCTGTTGAGTGCCTCCCAAAAATTAATTTAATCATTAATGAATTTGATATTTATTATTACAATAATGACAAACAAACTCATCCCAATTACGTTATTTTATAATAATGGGTGCAGGGCCCCACAGTTGTTCAAAAGGTTGGTAGCACTGATGGTAATACAGTACCAGACAAATCACCATACACCAGAGATGCCAACCTATGGAGATCTAAAATCTGGAGATTTTTTCAGCCGGTCTCCACTCCCCTCCCCCCTCGATCAACCTACCCACTCCCCCACCCCTTCTCTCCCCCCCCCCCCCCCCTTGCCTTAAACGCACCCACCCGTCCCCCAGCAGCTCCTTCAGAATACAAGAATATTCTGACGCCATTGTGAATTTGCGGGAAAACAGGGTACTTATGACAAGAATTTTTATTGGTTAATCGGAGATCCAATCAAACAATCGGTTATATGGCTATGATAGCTAAAGGAAGTCCTTTGTTTAGTCCTATTAACGTGTGTTTGAAACTCAGAGATGAAGAATTGCATTAAGAAACAATGAAACGAGTTTGAAAATATCAATTTTTTTTTAAAACTTGGGGATGCAATTTGAGTCTAGAATGGAGAAACGTCTGTAAAAGGTTCAGAGTCGTTTTTATCCGGGAGATTTAATGACCCGTACGGGAGACCGGGAGATTCGTTCCGTATCCGGGAGACTCCCGGATAATCCGGGAGAGTTGGCACGTATGATACACTGAATAAGCACACCTGTGAAAACCAATTAATGCAGTGTGGTGTGTTATCCACTGGGTAGCAATCAAGTTATCAAGTGGATTACTCAGAGCTAAACCATCACTGTGCCAGTTTGTAATTACTATTAGTTGTAAATGACTAATGACTATAAATTACTAAAAAATAACACTAACTGTAGTATATGCATGCTGGGGATAAACGTTGATTTAATTTGCTATTTAGCTAACAGCTTGAAAAAACTCACATCATCACATTCTATGGTCTTCAGCAATTGTTCAATTTCTAAAAATAAAAAGAAATTGTCATAAACTACAGCAACCACTGTACAATTTGTACAGTCATTCTAAAAATGTGACTCCATCCTTTCAGTAAAAATTTAAACAATGTTTATCAGTATTAAAATTTGAAGTGTAAACAAATTAAAGCTCCTTTGCAACTAGAAAGAGTACAATGTCATGTAACGTGGCAGGGAAGGCAATTATTACTAATATAATTTACTTAATATTGGAAACAAATTATTATTAATATTTAAAGCCATCCATGACCCAGGATTTTTGCTGTATCTCTATTCAACAGTTGAGATCAATAACACAAACCTTTATCATTTTCCAGTAACAGCTCTTTCAAGTTTTCACACGATTCAAGGATACGTGGCTCCAGTTCCTGTGGACATAAAATTTTGAGGAATTTCTTTGTTACGTGATCAAAACAATCCCAGTCAAATAAATTCTATTACTGCAGGAGTGATGAGGTTAATATAAATTTAGCAATGTTACTATCATAAACATACAATTGTACAAAAGTCATGTACTGTTGGCTTTGATAATAATTATGTTTAAATTCCAATGAACATGAGTTTCAATTTTCACTGCTGTCATTTACTGTACAAAATGGATGTTAATTGGATGCATCCAGCTCTGTGACTGACTAGTTTTAAAATTTTAATTTGTTGGTTTGTTTTTACTGGTACAAAATCAAGGGTTTATATTGGTGATATAGTACTTATTAAACTTGAAAGCTGAACTTCAGAATCTGCATTAATTAATTTCACAATACAGCGGTAACAAAGTCATGTTTGAATAAATTTTCATAAAAATTATTATACTAATCATACTATTATTAAAACTCACAGTATTTACAACTCCAAACTCCTGATACATATCCTCCAAGTACGATTCATGGCTAAATTGAATCAGAAAAAGATAGATAGTGGAAGCAATAATTTTTTATATAGTCGGTAAAAATTAATCATTTAAAAGTGCATGCACGAAATTCCTGCTTAAGCATTAATAATTATACCGTTCCTTCCTACTTGATTGCAGTCTTTCGATTATGTTTGTCTGCTTCTGAGTTGCTTCTGTAAAGTAGATTCAGAGTACAACATCATTTATTACAATATGTAATTTATTTAACAACACTGCCTTAGTTTTTCATCTTCAGTCTGTTTCTTAAATAAGGCCATTACATGCAGGTTGGAATCAATAAAGCTCTTACTTGGTGACTCTGGAAGTCCTCTCACTTCTAAAGCTTCAAAATAGCTTTCTGGCATGGAATGCCTCTCCATGGACTCGAGAGCTGTATATCTACAGTGCAATGCAGGTTACAGTAAGAGGTTTAACATTGATAACTCGTAACAGTATAATTAAATTCAACTGACAAACCTTTAAGGAACGCATCCAAAATTTGGTCGGGGACCCGACTATCGAAAACGGGTCCAATTAATTTGCGATGGTTTGGAATCGGTACCGATTTATCATCCCTTTTTGGCATTTCCGATGCTGATAACTCTGTTACCAATTGAATCGGAGCCAAGTAAATTCCAATGTGGATTAGTGTTATCATGCATTTTATCTGTCTGATAACATGAAATGCGACCTTGTAAACGTGTCACGAAACCACATGAATCACATGAAAAAAAAACAATTGCATTGTGTATTTATAAAACTTTTTCAAGTCTTTCATCGTTAAGAGTTACTTTTAACTTTTTCTACTCTATAACAACATTTCCGCGGATTATTCGTTGGGTTTCAAGTTTGTTTGAAGGATTTTTGATGCCTGGTCGCCAGTGTTTCCTTCAGTTGATCGGAAACCACTTAACTTTTCCCCACTGCTGTATTCGTTTCGTTCTGATAATAAACTGATAAATGAGTCACAGTTCGAAGAAAAAAAAACCACATAAATCCCTTTCCTATTTGACCCATTCAGGGCCCCCTTTTAAAACAACACTAGTTTGCCATGGTTTTATAGATTTTTGTGTGTGACAAGTTGGATATAAACTTGACGCCTGAAATGTGTCGTACATGTATATATACATTTCTGTATTGTATTATAAGTCATTAATTTGCTATTAAAAGATGTGATTTACTTTTGAGCTCTCATTTTGGTATTAAAGTGCTTTCTCGAGTTACGTATCATGATACACATACGTTCTTTTCACTTGCACATTGCAATGCAGGAGTGTGTGACAAGCCAAAAAATTGTCTCCAATTGTGTTTACACGCTCTTTATACACAAGCCGGTTCAAAAGTACAAATGCATGGAAAAGCAAAAGGAAAACAGGAACCAGGTATCTTTTTTAGGAAGAAGCGTCTATCTGTTTTTGAAAAAGTTCAATTTTTTTGGTAATTATGCGGACTTTCAATGTAAGCGAACCTAGGGCCTATCAAGTACAGCTGGCAAGGCCTACTAGCCACATCTTGTTGAAAAAACAGTTGAAAGTCTTTTTCATCGCTTTTTAAAATTTATTTGCAAAAAATTAACAACTTGCCTGACTCTCAGATGGTCCGAGGTCGCTCTCTCAAATTAGTATCACCCAATTAGTGGACTACTGCAAAACCCGCATTTTGATTGGCTACTCTACTAAAGGACTAAATAGCAATAGTCCTTGAGTAGCAAAAAGCGTGACGCTTTCCTTTTCTGTCCGACTAGTTGGGTG
>NC_090870.1:63387930-63407930 GCF_036669935.1 Montipora foliosa
CAACAGCTTCCCAAAGAGTCGTCGTTCAGAGAAATTTTCAACTCCAACCCTCGCAAATTGCTGAGCAAGTGATATCTGTAGACATGTCCTGCAGTCATGCCCACGCAGTGGCTTTAGAAGGGGACAAACACATCGTGTCGATGTGGGGCCATGTAGACAGTGGAGCTCTTGGTCTCAAGCGACAGGATATATCAATTCCCACCCCCTTGGCATCAATTGACTGTCAAATCAAGCAGGTTGCCTGTGGTGCTGAGTTTACTTTGATGTTGAACGTGGAAGGCGAGGTGTTTTCTTGGGGAAAGGGGGCATTCGGAAAGTTGGGCCATGGGGATGAAGAAGACAGACAATTGCCAACTTTGGTGCGTCCTAGCTTTATATGCTTATATTCCACATGTTAAGAAGTCAGGGATGGCTTTGTGGTCATCAACCACGCCTCACACCACTGCAACCGTATGTGGGTTGAGTTCCAGCAGGAACCCATGACTAGGAGCGAACAACATCGCTTTCAGTTCCTGTCACGGCGTTTTTACAGATCAATTTATTTTTAGATTGAATTTCCCGTGAGTGAGACTTTCCTAGGAGCTCGATGACCAATCCTAAAAAAACTACCTTGACGTAATAGCGTCACCGAACCGGAACTGCCCTTTTTCTCCGTGGGAAAAGGTAGTCTAAAAATAGATCGGTCTGTAAAAATGCCGTGACATAGGCTTAGTATTGGAGTTGTCGCTCCTAGTCGTAGGTTCGTGGTTCCGGTCGAGCTAAACTGAGGGTTTTTCTCCGAGTACTCCGGTTTTCCTCCCTCATTAAAATCGACATCTGGTTAAAAGCAACCCCGTTCCCAATTAGAGGATTAAACATTATCATCACAATTCTTGTAGAGGTAATTAACGGTTGATCTGTTTTCTCAAACGCAGGTCACGACACTGAAAAACATGGAAGCCATCGATGCAAGAGGTGATCACGCTGCTGCCATAATGAAGGGAGGTTACCTTTACCAGTGGGGTCTTGAGTGTGCAGATCCACAGCTAACTCAGTTTGCTGCATCACCGAAGAAAGTCAGACAAATCTCCAGTATCAAAGTGAGGTCCATCTCTTGCGGCACTCATCACACTGTTTTTACGGGTGACGGACAGCTTCTTTATTCTGGAATTCCTTATGCTTGGGGGAGGGGCTCCCATGGTCGCCTTGGTGTGGGTCACTGTCAGAATCTCTTTGCTCCAGTATGTATTAACGCTCTTTACAACCCCGGAAACGTTGTCACGCAAGTGTCAGCTGGTGACAAGCACACTGCATTTTTAACAAAGGATGGAGAAGTTTACACGTGTGGTAGCAATGCTTTTGGGCAGCTTGGTTACTTTACTAACTCTGGGGGCAGTGATATACCGCGTAAGGTCTGTCTTGGGAACAATGCTGCAGGAAGCGAAGTCAGGTGCGTATTCTGTTGAGAATGATGTGAAATAATAAAATGTACTCACACTAGCTAAAAATCTGAAGGAGGCTCGAAAGGGTTTTCAGCTGAGCGCGCGCGCGTAAGCCACACGCGCAAAATTCTAAAAGCTGCTAGCGTCAGCTCATGATTCAAAATTGGTCACCAGAAATAAACAAATACCGCTAATTTCGCTCACCTTTCTTCTGATTCCTATATATAAAGAATATCAATAGACATCTCCTATTCACGAAAACTACGAAAATTGTACACACACGGTTTAATGGTCACTTAAACTCGTTTGTCTTGGCCTGTAGCTTCACTCGCTCGTGCACTGGAATTAGCGGGTTACGCATGCGTAAATGCCGATCCTGTAACCCCCTCATTTTTCCTGATTTTGCAACTTAACTCATTTATATCTCTGCTTCCGGACGGTGACTTTTTTGCATTTTTGGCGTGTTAGCTTAGATTAATTTAAAACGTTTGTCTTTCACATTTAAAAAAATTATTTTTCTGAAAAACCGACCTACAGATTTTGTTGAATTTTAAATATTTTAGAGATTACTTCTAACATTACCTGGTAACGCTGGATGGGAAGATATCACCGTCCCGTTTTTTTAAAAGAAGACAATATATCTTGATTTTAAGGCTCAAATGCCTTATATCGTTGCCATGGTAACGTTATTTTGGAGGAAAATATGATGTGAAAAATCTATGATGGTACTTAATACCCTCGCCAAATTTCGTTTTGATGTGATTACCTTAACTTATCTAAGGACAGAATATGTTTATTTGTTTGAAAGAAGGAGAAACTATTTTAAGCCTCCATAAAATTGGACGTTTCATTCGGAAAATGCAATCTTCGTCAGCTGTAAAAGCGTTCCACTAAGACTGCGGTTATGTAAATATTCAGTTCCTAGAGGCCTGGGACTCCGTTCACTCAAGTGTATTAAGGCTTGACCAGCCTAATTATTATGCATATTTTTATTTGGAGGGAAAGCATTTGTCCAGGGCCTATGAAAGTTTACAGGCAGTTAGTTATCGGTATTGTTATAACTTTTCCAAAATGTTTCGTATCACATTCTTGTCACGTGACCCAAAATCGACTTATAACAGTTATTTTCTTTACTTAGAAATGAGGAACATTCAGTTACATTATATCAATCTTGTTTCTTATATAATTATTCGATGACCCATTCTAAAGGCTCTGTCATGCTGCCTTTTAATTATGTCCACATGTTAAGAGCAATGAACAATTGAGGAAAAAAGATCACGTGACATGATAACATCCAAATATCTTAATAGATAAATACAGAGTACCACATTAAAAGGCGGCATTCGGAAGGCACAGTTGTACTAAACGTGTTAATACCAAATTGTTTCAAAATTTGAAGTATAAATGTTCCCCGTTTTTGAGTAAAGGATATAAACGTTATAAGTTGTTTTAGGGTCACATGACCAAAATGTGATGCAAAATATTTTGGCAAATTAATAACAACACCGATGACAAACTTTTTGCCAAGTTTCATGGACATTGGACAGATGCTTTCCTTCAAATAAAAATATGCATAATAATTAGGTTGGTCAGCTTAATACACTTGGGCAGCTTCAAGTTTCAATTTTATTGCGTAGATGCACTATTTACGAAACTAACTACAGTTGAACGCCGTTATTTCGAACTCGGGTATTTCGAACTTCCCACTATTTCGAGCAAATGTTCATTTCCCTTGGTTTTGCCCCTTTCAGTTTGGAGTCGTTTTACTACACTTAATTCAAACTCGGTTATTCCGAATTCCCGCTTATTCGAACTAATTCTCATCTCCTATGGACTTGATGCTTTCCTTTTATTTCGATGTTTAATTTAAAAGGTGGTTGACTAACTTCAGACACTGTCAGAACATCGTGACAATTGTCCCATTGCGCACAATTCGAATTGCCCAATCTACCTTCTGGATAATTCACGATTTGGCCGTCGTGGTGGTGGTACTGGAATAATGTTCAGAGATTATGAAAATGCCACCCAGCAGGCCTCCGGTGAATTGCAGTCCTTCGAATACTCAGAATGGAACATGATATCTGGAAATCAGCGCATCCATCTGATCATTATTTACAGATCACCGTATTCTGAGTCTCATCCAGTAGCAAAAGTAGTTGCTGATTATATGGAATATATTGTCCTGTGTGCTGACCATCTCTTGATTACAGGAGATTTCAACATTCATGTAAATGGCATCAGTGACCCCCGGTGCATACCGATTTCGTCAGCTCCTTAACAAATTATATTGGACTTAATCACATGTTAGTGGACACACGTAGGATCTTATCGTCACCAGGAGCTCTGACCGACTGCTTATCTATCCTCCATGGATCACATGCCGTTCCATTGTACTGTTCATATTAAGAAACCTTCATATAAAAAGTCACAAATTTCTGATAGGAAAATCAATTCCATTAACATTGACGTTCTACGAGATGAACTATCAAAGTCAGATATATGTAACAACAACATGCTATCACTTGAATTTAATGACGTCGTTAAGTGTTACAACGATACCTTAATGACAACAAGTTATTAACAAAGAGACCTATTGTATCTTGGTTTGGTCAAAAAATCAAGACTGCTAAAAAAGAACGCCGCTGTGCTGAAAGGAAATGGACCGGAGAAGAACGAAACAAGACTCTGATGTTCTGATCAACAAAGCCAAGAAAAACAAGATAAAAAGGCTCGCAAAGAGTATTATTTCAGCTTGATACAGGAGAACAGTCACAATCCTCGCAAATTGTTTAATTTAGCAAAAACTATCTTAAATCATGAGGCGGCGTTAAATTTCAAGGCTACCAAGATGATAGGGTACAACATGCTGATGACATAGGAAACTTTTTCATTCAGAAGGTAGAGGTCATTCGGTCTAAATTGGACAGTGCCACTTCCAGTGGATGTCATAGATGCGTCATACCCTGCCAGCTCTGTGTCTCCTGCCTGTTTTGACGTATTCAATCCTCTCACTGAAGTTGACGTTACTAAACTTATTGCTAATTCAAATAGGAAGTCCTGTTGTGATGACCCCATGCCTGCGTCACCTGGCTACAAATGCTTAGACGTTTTACTTCCAGTTCTCAGTAGGATGATTAATATGTCTCTTCAAGAGGTTTTCCTGACAGCTGGAAACACGCCGTTGTTCAACCAAAGCTTAAGGAACCAAATGCAGAGCACACCTTTCCAAATCAAATCTCACCTTAGTCTCTACACTTGTTGAGCGTGTTGTCTTTAACCAGATTCACGTTCTCTTCACTTTGCGTAATCTCTACCCTAAAGCCCAGTCTTCCTATCGTCAGTTCCGCAGAAATGAAACTGAACTATCTCGCATTAAGAACGATATATTGATGAATATTAATAAACAACACCTCACTCTTCTGGTTCTGTTAGTCTCAAGCGCTGCTTTTGACACTGTCGACCATTCTATTCTGCTGAATCGACTTCACTCGGACTTTGGCTTCTCTGGCGACGTGCTCTCTTGTCTCAAATCGTACCTGTACAAACGGACGCAATCAGTATCTATTTACGGTCATACATCCAGGAAATTTGATGTAAAGGATGGGGTCCCCCAAGGATCCTGTCTCGGTCCTCTTCTGTTTGTCATCTACTACGATTCTCAGTTGAGTATGACACTAGGGAAGTTTGGTGACAAAGTTTCAGCGTTAAAGTTACCATGCTGTCAAGGGCAACTTCCTTCGTTTCCAAGAGTAACTTTTAGGGTCTTGCCGTCACGAGCGATGAGCCCGCCAAAATCTACAAATGGTAACGGTTAAATTCAAACTGGCGACCGTTACCAGTTAAATGACGTCAAACCCCGAAAAGTTACCCTTGGAAACGAAGCAAGTTGCCCTTGACAACATGGTAACTTTAACGATGAAACTTTGTCACCAAACTTCCCTAGTGTCATACTCAATTGAGAATCGTAGTATGTCAGCAAGCTGTTCACCATCGTTGAACGTCATCTTCCACAAGTTCATGCTTAAGCCGGTGACACACAGCTTTATATTGCGTTCAAGCCCGATCCTAAACATGCCGCTGACACTGTTGAAGCTATGCAGGGATGTGTTGCTGATATCAGAAAATGGATGTTAATAGATCGGCTGAAGCTCAACGATGACAAAACGGAATTCATTGAGATAGGGACGAGGCAGCAACTGTCGAACTTAACATTGTATGTAGGGGGTACGACTGCTTCATCTTCCACTGTAGTCAGGAATCTTGGATGTTGGCTGGATTACCAACTGAAAATGGATACTCATATTTATAAGACATGCAAATCTGCTTTCTTTCATCTACATAATATTAGAAGAATCAGGAAATTTCTGAGTTTCGATAATGCTCAAACTTTAGTTAATGCCTTTGTCGTTTCCTGTTTGGACTACTGCAACAGTGCTATTCTTTACGGCCTGCTTGCCACTGAACTGCAGAAACTCCAGCGTGTTCAAAACACTGCCGCCAGGCTCATTTGTAAGATAACTCGTTTCAATCATATTTCACCAATTTTAAGAAGACTCCACTGGCTACCTATCAAATACCGCATCGAGTTTAAGATCCTACTTATTACCTACAAAGTTATCCATGGACTTGCACCAGCGTATCTCAGCGAACTTATTACCCACAAGACTAACGGCACTTTCCTTTTGTCAGAACTGGCCGGCCAGACCCGTCATTTTGCAAAGAAAATGCAACAATTTGAAGGAACACTTGCACGATAATCCCTCATATCCTTGTGGAAAAGCAGTATATATCATCCTCGAGGTTTGTTAATTTGAAGGCGTTTTAGAGTTATTCCTCCCAAATGCCTGGTCTGGCCGGTCAGTTCTGTCAAATGGAAAGCGCCCTAAGATCGTCTAGTGAATTTTTACTGCAACCACCCAGAAAAAAAACTCTACGTCCACTTGGTTATCGTTGTTTTGCCGCAGCTGCGCCATCGTTATGGAATAAATTAGTTAATGCAGTCCGCTCTGCAAATAGTGTACAGTCTTTGAAAAGACTTCTTAAAAGTCACCTATTGAATTCCAAATGGCATATGAACTTTAAAAGATTATGATCAGGTACTGATCAGTTGTAATTTTCATCTGTATAATTTTATTGCCATAATTGTTACTTTATTCATACTTTATATCATATTTATTGTAAGCTAGATACTAGGCTTCTGATAGGATTCGGAAAAAAATCAAAGATTATGCGGAAATTTTTGGCCATATTATGCGTGAACATGCGTTGATTATTCTGAAATTTAAACAATTTATAAAACTAATGATTAGGCCCGTCCAATGTATTTACATGCTTATGGTAAATCAAGACTCGAAATTGCGACCAATACAGTCGCGTTTGCGCTTGAGTTTTTTCCCTTTGCGATTGAAATACCTGGAGGAGTCTCTAATTTGCGACCAGCTTTTACCGTTGAAATAAAAGGGTCAGCAGTTGGCATTTTGCCGCAACTTTCGCTAAAATAAATAAAGCGATAAAAATTATTTTGTTTCTTGTCATGAAATTTGTTTTAATTCGGAGATATGAAGCAAAATTGTACTGTGGTTGGACCGCAGCAACCCATTGCGGGCTTCTATTTCCCATACGATTACAAAACATGATACAATTTAATTTGCGAATGTAACTTGCGGGTAAATTGTCATATCTTCACTTGTTGCAAAATTGCGACATTAATTTTATATATTTTTAATTTCGAGCCCAGAGTATGTTTAACTAGGGTCCAGGCTCATTGCCGAAAAATGCGTGGAAACTGCTTACAACATTTTGTAATAATAATAATAATAATAATAATAATAATAATAATAATAATAATAATAAATTCTTAGGAACAAGAAAATTACTAACAATGAACGGAGGCCTGCACCCAAGAGACTGTGTTGCAAGAATCTACGTCCCAAGGAAGCACGGTGGTAGAGGACTCATATCAGTAGAGGACTGTATAAACCAAGCAAGGGTATCATTGGAAACATATGTCCAATCGAGTGAAGAAGAACTGGTGAAAGCAGTTAGGGCAGAGGTTACTGGAAGTCAGGAAACGGCAACCAGTTTTAAAGTAAAAAGAAGTGATGAAAACACCCAAGAATGGAAAGAAAAGCCACTACATGGACAATTTGTAAGAGAGACTGAAGAGCTGGCTGAAGCAAGGAAGTCTTGAGAGAGAGACAGAAGCACTAATAATTGCTGCACAAGATCAAGCATTACCGACAAATTATATTAAAACCATTGACAAATACCAGATAGATGCTAAATGTAGAATGTGCAGAGACAAAAATGAAACTGTAAGTCACATCGTCAGCGGTTGTTCAAAATTGGCACAGAAAGAATACAAGAAAAGACATGATAATGTAGCCAGGGCAATTCACTGGGATCTGTCGGGAAAATGCGGGTTCCACCGGAATGATAAATGGTACAGTCACGTCCCTGAGAGCGTACTGGAAAATGAGAACTACAAACTCCTTTGGGACTTCAGCATACGGACAGACCATAACATCGAGGCTAGGAGGCCAGACCTAGTGCTTGTTGACAAAAGCAAGAAAAGCTGTCATATAATAGACGTGGCAATTCCAGAAGACAGTGAAGCAAAAGAAAAGGAGGCCGAGAAGGTTGAAAAGTATCAAAATCTGGCCAGAGAATTGTGGAGGATGTGGGAAGTGAAAACCAAAGTCGTACCAATTGTATTGGGGGCTTTAGAAACAGTGCCCTTGCGACTGAAGGGCAAGTTAAAGGGCATAGGAGTAGACACATCAATTACCTTAATCCAGACGTCTGCATTGCTGGGATCAGCAAGGATACTTAGAAAAAAGTATCGGAAATGTAAAGGACAGGGAAAAGAAACATTTTGGTGTTCATTGGCAACTTGTTGTTGCCCGACACCACAATTTTACCAGCTGGTAAAACCTTAAGCTGAACAGTATGACTATGAAATAATAATAATAATAACATTTATTTATACCGCGCAAATTCAACTATGCAGTTTTCAAATGCGCCTTACGATAAAAGAACAATATATTACCAGTATGTAAAATATAACAATGTATAGTAAAAATTACATGAATGAATAATTATCTAGTCTATGAATTACAATACTGTATCAGAAAAAGCTTTTTTAAAAAGAAGTGTCTTCAAATTAGGTTTAAAAACTTTAAATCGGAAGTGCATCTAAGATCTAACGGACCGGCGATTATTATTCCAGAGTTTTGGTGCGGCGGCTACAAATGCTCGATCGCCAAGAGTAGAGAAAGTCCTGATATTTGGATTTGAAAGCAAATATTTGTTATTTGATCTGAGGCTGTAGGATGAATTAGGCTTAAAGTTTGCAAGAGATGATAAATAATTAGGAGCTGTACCGTGGATTGCTTTATGAGTGATTGTAATAATCTTATAATCTATTCTCAACGTTACAGGTAGCCAGTGTAATTTGTATAATATAGGTGTGATATGGCAGTACGCAGTTTCCAGCTGCGTTTTGAACGCGCTGCAGTTTAGTAAGAGCGCAGTTGGGTTTTCCGTATAAAAGTGAATTACAATAGTCCAATCTGCTTGTGATGAAAGCGTGGATTAATTTCTCGGCAAATTCTATGCTTAGTTATTTTCTGACGCGTCTAATATTGTGTAGATGAAGAAAGCACTCCTACAAGTTTTGGTTATGTTGAAGTTCAGGTTGAAATGGCAGTCAAACCAGGCCCCTAAGTTTCTAAGGAGTTCCGTGCTCGCAGAGATGATGGATTCGCCAATAGTTAGAGTAGCGCTTTTAGTTTTCTGTAGCTGCGCCTTAGTCCCAATGAGCATAAACTCAGTCTTGGAATCATTGATTATGAGGTTATCATTGATCATCTAGTTGCGGATGTCACAGAGGCACGTTTCCATTGCTGCAATGACGGCGTCTTGATCAGAATCATCATTTGGATTGAAAGCCAGATAGATACCGGTATCATCGGCATAACTGTGCGCAGTTGGCAGGTGCTTGCTTGTAAGGTGACTTGTTTTTTGTTCATGTTGACGAGTATGATGTTGCGCATGCGCAGTAAGGCAGTTTCCGTGCTGTGATTTTTGCGGTAGGCTGATTGAAATTCTGGAAGCATCTGATTGGACGGCACGTGATCAAAGATTTGTAGTGCAGCTGCCCTTTCAGTGATCTTTGAAAGAAATGCGAGATTGCTGACGGGCCGGTAATTTTTTCTTTATCAGATCCATGTTGACTTTGTTTAACTTTGGTCTCACTAAACCCTCTTTCCAAATGTCCGGAAATTAAGTGACCACTACAGAGCGATACCACCCCCAACTGGTTGAGAGCGTATTTCATCATGAAACATGTATCCAATAGGAGTGCATTCAGCTCTAACCGCCGCATCGTCTGAGGATAGCCAAGTCTCGGTTAATGCACATACATCAATCTTATTACTGCACAGATATTCTTGGAAAACTGCAGTCTTATTGCGTACGGACTGGCAGAGGAGAATTGGAAGCAACACTGGGTCTTTAGAGACCGATTGCCGTAGTTTTGGTTGTCAAGTGACCGAGCAGTAAGGATAAAAAGAGAGAATGAGACGGAGAGACCAAACGCACGTGAAAGGCCTTCCAAGGGTCTCGATATATTTCGTGTACAGTATTTTGTGCTGAAGCCTGAACCGGTTTTTTCCCGGCGAACCCCCGCTTATTCGAGCTATTTTCTCTTTCCCTTGCGTCTTCGAAATAACGGGGTTCAACTGCATGTATATTATTTCCTTGCATACGGAACCCGCGCCCGCAGTGCGCGCGGCAATCAAAACTGTGCTATCCTGTCAGTCCTTTGCTTTTTCACCGGAAACGGTGTATTTCCGTGGGCAAACGACGTTGTGATCGATCTACCCTGTCGAAAGGATGTCATCAAAGTCTTTTTTCGCGGAGTTAACACAAATAAATACATTATCAATACAGTTTTGACGTCTTCTTACACTTGATTCGAAAATACTAAACTGAATTCGTCTTAAAATAGTTAGAAAAAGCACAACTGAATAACAGCCAAAGCACAACAGCTGACGTTCGAATCGCCGCTAGCTGGCAACCCAGTTTTGGACCCAAAGTTTGTTGGCAAAAAAGGTTCCGCAGAATCTCTTAAACGCTTTTCTGGCCCATTAATCGCGAACAATTGACGTGACGTCGGATAGCACAGTTTTTCCCACTCGTTGAAGTTTGATTGGTCAATTTAAATTTCAGGAGCTCTCGCCGTATGCACGGTTGTAAGAACGAAAGCATAAATAGACATAAAGTAATCTAATGTAGCCAAAGAACAACTTGAGGTGTGCGCAATGACCAGAGTGACCCTTAGCTTTCGAGCTGATCACTGTCATGTTCAAGGTAAATGCGGCTACAACAAATGAACGACAATGACAAGCTTCCCTACCCCACCTTAAGGGCCCACAGACGGATCTTTCGCGCGTTGCTAAGGAAGTGAAATGTTACTTCCGGTGACTGACGTCATCATATCGTGAGGTGACCGGAAAACCCACTCACTGACCTGGGAAATTTGATGGCAATCTCCTAATTGTCGTTTGCATAGAAGGTTTTTCCTCGCTCTTCCTCGCGCTTGCTGTCAGATCAACTGCGCGTGCGTAAACGAACTGACTTCCGGTTTGAGAAAAAGCTAAATTTCTGCCCGACTTACAGAATATAGCTAAGCATTGATTTTTTTCAAATCACCTTTTTTGAAAATGTTATGGGTATTTCAGTATCGTTTACCTCTGTAAAAAGAACATTTTTCAAAATAAAAAGAAAACCATGCTTGGCTGTATGCAAAAACGAATACAAATTATCAAACCGCTGATTAAATACCCAAATTGTGTAGGACGTTGACAAATTTGGAATTTTCTCTTATTGATCACGTGACCATGGGCGTGGCATTGAGACGTCATATGTAGGGTCATTGGTTTACAAAACTGGAAACTGACCAAAATAATGCCAAATTCTCTCAAATTGCTCAACCATTTCATCCTTAGCAACCCACCCAAAAAAAAAAAAACACTTGAGTGGGCCCTTAATTGAATTCCCTCAACAGTCATTTTTCATTTTTACTTCTTTCTATGTCATCTTCATTTGATCGCCACCGTCGCCTGATTTTTTATATGTTCCGTGTTATCGCGGAAAGTAAATTCTTTCTTTGGTACTTTTGGTCAGCGTCGTTTACATTTTAATCTTAGGGCGGAACAGATCTGTTGTAACGAAAACTACACAATGGTTTTGACGCAAGATGCCGACGTAATTGTGTGGGGTAAATGCCACTATGGAAAGAAGCTGGAAAACGCAATTCCTCTGAAGGACATCAGTATTCGTGATGTTACTACATGTATTGTGTTGTTGAAAAACTCGTTCGTCGAGCTTACCGTTGCATTAACATTTGACAGCGAGCTGTTCATTTGTGCAGGAGTGCATTTTGATTTTGATTTCCAAGCTGCCGATGATACCATACCACTGATAACCTGCAACAAGGCCAACTTAATAACACTTTCTTCAGTGGAGTCTGTTTTGGTCAGCGTTGATGAAGAAGGCAAGATCTTCTACGCAGACCTAGGTTTGTGGGTTTATCAACTTTTACCACAGGGACAAAACATTCCGTCTGAGAAACTCACACATGCCTTGTTCCAAAATATGAAGGAACACACTGAACCTCCAAGTCTACCAGCATTGGAGTTTGTCCCTATACCATCATTTTGTGGAGGTGTTATTGCAGTTGAAGCGACTCTCAGCACGTTTCTATTCTGCTCCAGCATCGGCGATGTATATAGTTGGTATCCAGGCGGTCACGTGATGCATCACATGGAACTTAACAATGAGATAATAGTGCAAATTGCCTGTGGAGCAAGCCACTGTGCTGCTCTATCAACCGAAGGAACTTTGTTCACATGTGGTGAAGGTGGCTCGGGTCAGCTTGGCATTGGTTCCTTTAAATCTGCCCAAATATTCCAGTTAGTGCCATTGACAGAATTTGAAAGAGTGAAGAATGTATGCTGTGGATGGGCAAGTACTTCTGTTGTTACAGAAAATGGAAAGGCGAGTAATGTTTTCTTGCTTTCAAAAAGTGTCGGTGATCAAGATTAAGCGATTTGCGTCGCTGAAATGACGTTCATGATGTGTCTTCGCCTTTTTTGTTTTGTTTTTCATAATTATGTTGGCAACTTGAGCTTTGTTCCCAAAACGGAAACTAAAAGAACTCGATTGGTTAGCAGATGACGCTACCCCACTAGCGAATGTTTTTTTTTCGTCGCTTTTGTTTTGCTTACCTTTTGCATCAATCTTTACCGCTATTAATTGATTTTTTCCTCAAGAAATACTTGTGCCAAGAACGATTCCTTTTTACTTGGAATGCCGAAGGCATACCACGTCCTAAAAGCAGTCGATTGCCTTGTTTTTGGTTGGTAGTCACAAATGTGCATACCCCACGGGTATCGAATTAAGCTCCGATCGGGTGAATCTATCTTTATATCCTTCAGTATTTTCAAACTTCCCTGCCGCGATTACAACACCCATCCTTTCCCAACCTTTACGGTAGTCTGTTAGACCACTGGGCCATCGTGACACACTTCAGATATTTAGATAAGAGCAAATATTTATTTTGGAATCTTTCCGCCAGCCATGATTGACATAGTATTAACCTATTGGACAGATCCTTTTTTTTTTTCGAGAACGTCAAGCTTTAAAGTAAGGAGAGTTTTCTACGTTCTTTCTTTATATATCTTGCTTCGTTCTTGTGTGTTCCACTGTGAACATTATTTTGCGTAGAGGGAATACTTCATTAAAAGTATAATTGCCTGGAACGAATACTCCAATATTTCTCGGGAACCAGATTGTTCAGCCGTTTTGGCGAAGAAAGAAAGTACGAAAATAGCTGCCAACGGCCAAATAAACTTCGCAGTGGTCCTCAATCCACGTACTAACCCCATTCGGAGGAGCTCAACTTCAGCTGACACTTGAACTAGTCGAACTAGCATCAACAAGCATCAACGATCATCTTTGTGTCATCTTTGTGTCGAACTTTATAACACTTGAAAGTAAGAAAAAACAAACTAACAAAAACCCCGTGACTTGCCGTCACTTTGTCACAGATGCATCGTTTGTTTCTTGAGTTGTTAGTATTAAACACGCAAGGTAACTTGATCACAGGCGGCCGCTAAAATCGATGTCACTTTCGATTTACGATAGAAAACTTGAACGTAATTTTGTTTTTACTTAAATATCCCGTATCCTGATCGCTTCTCGGCCTTTTGGCTAAGATTAGTTTCTGGGCCAAGGGCTAAGTACCATTGTACAACGTACGGTACTTTTTTCACTAGGTTTTTTTGGTTTTGTTTTTGATAGTTTTTTGTTCAGCTCGAGTGTAGAATCATGACGAACTTTTGTAGTTTCTCAGAACTATTTACTACTTGTAGCTTTTGTTTGAGTTTTGAATTGATGATTGAGAGAGTTTTGGCGCTATGAACCCGGACTGGACTACTGGATTTCAGCTTTTTTTCTTCACGAGATTTCAAGGTATTGTGGAACGTTTTGTACAAGTTACGGCTTTTACTTCGTGTAGAAGACACACATGACGTAAAACAATAGAACAAAAATCGTGAAACAATACCTAATCAGAATTCTAAATTCCTAAAGACCCCTAAAGCTTTTGTTACGTCATATGCGTCTTCTACACGAAGTAAAAGCCCAAGTTACTCCAATACTAGAATCAAGATTATTAATGGTAAAATTAGAACTTTGGACTGGACTACAGAACACGCAATTACGGAATTTTAGATTTTTGAGCATTGAGAGAACTGGAGTACAGACAGATGTTGTCTTCTTGTCTTCGCCACGGCAGATTTAAACCGTTTTCAAGGAACAAGTCTTTTCGTCTTTGCCACTGCAGACTTAAACAGTTTTCAAGGAACAAGTGTCTTTTTGTCTTCGCCACGGCAGATTTTAACAGTTTGCAAGGAACTAAACCAGGATTACGGAAGGATGATAAGTTGTTCAACTGTGATTTGTAATACGTTTTTCAGATGATTTAGAGCTGATCTTGTAACCTTTGGATGAACGAAATTAAGGAAGCAAGTGAAACTGTGGAATTTGAATAAAGTCTCCTTCAAGAAAATAAATAAATAAATAAATAATCCCTTATCGTGATAACCCAGTAATAGGGCTTCGTTCTTCGCATTTGCAAATTTAGCAGCATTAATAATGAGTTTTTACAACAAACAGCTTTAAGTTATATTACAGATTTATCTTTCTGGTAATCTCTCACCGTTTTCCCCAAGTTTAACTGTAGTTGAAGTTCACGGTAACTGGACAATTTGTGTTAACTGTTTGCGCATTCCAGTCTTGTTCTGTTGAATGAATGAAAGTTTATTTGCCACACAATAATATTGCAAAGACAATCAATAATAAGAGTACAGTCGTTAATATATATATATACATTATAGAAACAAGAAAACATGTAAACTAAAAACGATAAAAGAAGTTACTTAGCTCAAAGGACGGCCTTGTCGTTCCACAAAGTTCTCTAAATCAGCACGAGACTTGACTAAAAGTGGACGAGAATCTTCGGTTTGACGCAGATGAACAACAAAATTCTTCGCCCAGCAAAATTTGTAGCCATTCCGATTTTGAAATTTCTTGGCATCTACCAGAAGTTGTTGGATTTGGGGAGTGAGATGGTCGAATAACCTCACGTCTTCAAAAGAGCAGTCGGCTGGAATACCAACAGAATTGAAACAGAAGTTGCTGTAACTTTGCAAGCATCATTCCGTTTGTTTCGTGACTTGTTCCTTGATAATCCTTCTTGTAAATTAGCAAACTATTGGTCTTGGACAAGGAGTTGCATTTCTTTTGGAAACTCGATGGGCAATGTCAATGTCATAGCATGAAATGTCCACTCTTGTTTCCTTAAAAAACTTTAGGCATAAAGCAGTGTTTGTAGAAGCTGATTTGTTGGTATCAGTTTCAGGATAACCAAGGATCTTAATGTTAAACTGATAACTGTAGTGTAGGAACTGATCGAGAGTGATCGAGTGAACTGATCGTCCACCTTGGCAGCCAGCTCATCGAGGCGGGACCAGAGCGAGCTAAGCTTTCCTCTTGCCTCCTCTTGGAATTTGATAAGGCTATCATACGATTTGCCATAGACCTCCAAATGGGTCGATGTCTCTTCGTCCACCGAACAAGTATGTGCCTCACTTGTCTTCACAAACTGTTGAAAACCATCAAAATTCTTCCTCAAGGCAGCAATTTAACTTAAAGAGTGTTATTTTCTTTCTGTAACGACTTGATAGTAACATGGGCATATTGACGACAATAATTGGTCTCAAAATTTCCAGATTACAACAGAGCAAACTTTCGTGCACCCGCACCGCACCGAATTGGGAGGCTATGCGTCGCTCCTCCGTAGTTTCCGTAATTCCTTTTCCGCGCTGTGTACTTTCACTTCCAAGAATGTTAATACAAGTTAAGGGTTTACGCAGTAATGATAGCATAGGCTAAAGAAACTATCATTTCGTGTCAGAGATTTTACTTGCGGGGAAGGAAAATAGCAGCGGTGAAGACGGTCGTGTAACGGCAAGTAAAACAAAAGCGATAAGATTAAAATCCCTGCTGCTAGCTGGGTGCCGACAACGCTGATGGTCCCTTTCAAGGTGGATCTTTGCTGGTGAGCAGAGGAAAAAGCGGATGTTTCCAAACTTTTTCACTCAAAACTAAATATTTCATTTATACATTAAAGGACAAGATCCATTGAGAGTCAGCAGTAGTAGATGGAGTAACTTACACAGGTCGAACTCCGAGGTTCAGTAAGCTTAACAGAGAATAGAGTATACAACAGACAGATCCCAACATCGGGAACTCAGTGCCCTGCTCTTTGAGAATGACGTGTGGTTTCTTTTACGTCCCGCAGGGTTATGAACATTGAAGGGTTGTGAAAAGGGGCGTATACGTCGGTTTATCGTCTTTGCCAGAGAAGACTAGAGACTCCACCCATTTGCAGATGTTGTTGCAAAGGCAGCAGATTTGATCCTGCGACCTATAAATTTTGAATTTTCGTTGTTTTCTTGTCCTTTAGGTATATTTTTGGGGTCAGCTTGATCTTTCAAGAGGAGAAAAGATAAAGAGGAAACTATCACCAACAAAACCCTTTAACTTCGCAGCTCCCACAAAGCAACTGGAAAATAGACCTGTCGCTCCCGTGGGATATGAGGTGAAACTTACAGGAGATGCTGGAGTTGCTGGTCATCACCTTGCTTTGGTTGGACAGCCGCTAACAGTCGAGATTATTCAGAGGGCTGGAAACTCTGGCGGTGGCTTATGTGAGGTAAGAGCATCTTCTCACCCGGTTTTTTTTTTCATTCAGTTAATATTAAGGCTTTTTTACTTGGCCTGTTATTTCATCATGCTTTCTAGCGAGGTTTTTGTCATTGACCCTGGGAGTGGTCAATTAAGTATTTTTATTAAAGCAGCCTCACTAGCCTTTGAACAAACTGACAACTGTAACAGTTTCTTGCCTACCTCAAGTTTTACCTCTTTTTTGAGGGGACCAATTCGGCAAATGAGAAAACGCTCTACTGTTTGCGTAAGTCAGGTGAACACTTTACTTAATGAGGCTCGCTCCTGATATAGTAAAAAACCCGCGTTAAGAACCTAAAATTCTAGAACCTGTTAGGCTTAAATTATCATTTTAAAGTCCCTTTTCATAAGGACCTGTTTAACCTAAAATTTTCAATAGCTTCTTCTTTACACAAACGAAGGCAGCGATGAAAATTCAGAAAGAAATTTTAGTATAGGTTTCACTCAGTCAGTAAGATTCCAAGAACGAACTAAAATGCATGCTAGTACTTTGGAAAAATAAATTCAATGTATGGTTATCATCTAAACTGTTTTCTAGATAATTATTTAATACAGCACTCACGGCTATACCTATTCCATATCATGTATGCTCTGTAGTATAGTTATCTGTGCAACTCGCTAGTGCCCCTATCAACTTAAGAACCTATTTAAGAACCTAAGTAGCCTAAAATCCCACCAAATACCTTTTCTACAAGAACCTATTTAGGCAAAGTTGGAAAGATCTAGTTTCTTAGAGCGGTTTTCAATTGAGTGTCGAAAGTAATTAGCGAATTACTTTGGTTTTGCATTACTTGACTCAGTGATTGGTTCAAAGTTCTCGCGCCACTTTTTCAACCAATCAGAAGCAAAACCAAAATCAATCGTGGCTCTCACGTGCACATTTTCCCGCGCTTTGTGTCGGCTAGTGTGATTACTTTGAGTTTTGATTGGTTTACTGGATTGTCTCCGTCCTTTTTGATTGGCCAAAGTAATTACTTTGGTTTGGTTTTACGACACTCATTTGAAAACCGCTCTATACGCGGGTTTTTACTGTAGTATCACATCACTAATAACCTTGTTGGCCTCAATAATCCAGACCAGACCACAACATCGGGAACTTCGTGGCCTGCTCGTCCCGAATAGTGTGTGGGATCTTTAACGTCCCACTGTGACAGAGTTTATGAAAAAGTTAAGTGTGTTGAAACGGGGCCTGCGGTTTATAGTCCTTCTCGAGAAGACTTGAAAGTCTAACCATTTGCGGATGCAATTACAAAAGGCAGCACTTTCTCCCTCAGTTATTTAAAGATCTTGAGTGTTGGTTCGGTCGGTATTCCAATGGTCACCGACTGAGGCGGCGCACTGGTCGGCGGTACTGATAAAGTGGAATGCCATTTAACTGTATGTATTTTATTGCAGGAATTTCGTGCCGAGACATCATTTGCTTCGCATGATGCAAGGAAAATTCATTCAAAAGGTACTATAAAAAGGTCACACACAACTGACGGGGCCTTCGTTGCCTCGGTGGTTTTCTATTCCGAAGGTGCCTTCAACGTCTTTCTTACAAGAAATGGTCAGAACATCCTTGGAAGCCCATTAAAGGTGATCGCAGAGAATGGTGCGGTGTTGAAAAGGACTAAAGTCTCATTGGTCGGCTCCAACATCGAGTGCTTGAGAGAAGTTGGAGGTGTTCTCCAGCAAGCCATCGCCGTCAGAGATCCAGGAATTGAGTTATGGGGAGTCCCTAGCGTCACTACTGATTTACAGACTCAAGAGGCCTTTCAGATGGCTTCGGTGACAAATGGTGGAATCTATGTCTACGTTTGGGAAGGCAACCTTTCCGAGGAGAATCTAAGCCTTTGGCTTCATCAGCTATTCCTCTCAGCTCCTTCATCAAACGTGATCCTTTTGGGAGTAAATCTCAGTGCTACATATGCCAATGAGATTGATTTGAAACCATTTCAGAAGATAAACCCACAGCTGAAAAGATGCATCTTTGCTGGGATCACCTTCGCTTCAGAACATCGTGAACTCCTTGATGAAATTTTCTTACTGGTGAAACACTCCACAACATATCAAAGGCTCGTGTCGAACCGATTCGAGTGCCTAGTCGAAAAGGTCGCGGAAAAGAAGAAATCTGGCGTTGAGACCCTCGACGAGACTTCTATCAAGTGCCTTGCCGCAGAATGTGGTATCCAGAGAGAGTCTTTTTGCAGGGAAGCAGCTGAGCAACTTGAAGCCATAGGATTGGGCCTGCTGATAAGAGAAGAGTCACTCTTCCTGGTTCTGCAACCCTTCTGGCTTTCAAGACATTTAAGTGAAATGGCCAAGTCTAGCCATCTAGGATCGTTAGAAAAGGACCACCTGGGTATGGATAATAACATTTTTTCTGTTCCGAAAGCATTGGTCATGTTATAAATTTCATGCAATTTGGTTGCTCGACTTTGCTGAACGTCGGGAGAATCTTGATTTGATACTATTCTGCTGATTCAGTTTTATCTCTTCAACTTTTAGTTTCTCTAACTTACTGCAAAGAACATCGAAACGTTTTCAATTGTGTTACTTGCATTTTTCATCGATAAGAAGCATTTATTGAGAGCATATTCTCTTGTTTTATCCCTCTTACCCTCTTCCACAGAAACAGCAAAGCAGCATGTTGCCAATCTACTTATTTCAAAGGGTCTGGCTTTGGAGAGGATGAATAAATCAGAAATTGACATCGTCCCATATCTCTGTTCCATACCGGAAGAGAGTTGGAGTCTGGTTGAAAAATCAACATACACCCTCTACAGGCATCTGATAATAAATGCTCCTCCCTATGTCCTTCATTCAGTCTTCCAAACTGTCGCTGCGAGTGTCCTACAGGAGTTCAGTCGTGTCTCCTTAGGCAGGTATTCTTTAGTGATTCACAACGATCAGCACCAGTCGCGTATCGATTGTGGTCCATGCGTCACTAACAGAACTGTTACAGAGATTCGGGTGACTGTGCGAGCCAATAGTCAAGATACTTGCTGCAGTGGTGCAGACGCAATCGGGAGCTTCCTTCAAAGATGTTGCGAAACACTTGGTTTGTCCAGCGGGACAAACATTAAGGCATCTTGCAGCGTCTGTCACCAGTTTTACATTGATTTGGCTGATATCAAAGAAAAGCTGTTGCAAGGTGATGCACATCTCTCTTGTGGGAGATGCCATGGAAGCGTTCCAGTAAGTGAATTGCTGAATGGTTTC
>NC_090870.1:63420430-63425430 GCF_036669935.1 Montipora foliosa
AAGACTAGTTTTCACTAGCGACATGCGCAAGCACATGCACAAGCATCATAGCTCCCATTTCACCGTAAAACGGCTTCGACGCAAGCCGGTATAAACACAAGCGCAAGTATAAGGGTCAAAAGCTTTCCTTTTCCTGTGCTTGCGTTCTCATTATGCCGATTGAAAACGAAACGCCGTATGAGAAAAGGAAATTTACTAAGACTGGCCGTATATAGTGTTTTCATGTGACGTCTCGGTGGCCATTTTGTATTTCCTAAACAATGGCACGGCGGCTATGATGGTGTTCCTAGCTAATCCTACCGGGGGATTGAGCTCTATTATAATGCAAACGTTTTCTTTTGTTGCGGCGGAAAAAACAAGGTTACTGATAACGTGATTGAAAACACTCCATAGCCAATAGCCCAATTTCGATATATTAAGTTTGCGTTCGATTGACTGTATTCCGGAATAGGAGGTTTTCACGTGACGTCATCGCCGCCATGCTGGTGGACGAAAACAAAAGATCTCTCATTAGCTTCTTTTGTTCGTCCACCAGAAGTCGTACATTTCTCTATTGTTATTGGTGTCTCTAGAGGTTGGTTGATCAAACACCTGCTAAAATGCTGCGAGCATTTGCACACCATGTTGTGTGTTGTTGCGAAGTGTTGGAAGTTGTTGGATGAAGTTTGAAACTGGTCAAACTTCAGAGCCAACAAGTGCCAACATTCCTATTCTTTCGCGGTCATCGAAGCGTGGTCCAACAATGTTGCATTTGTTTGCACAGCACATCCAACAATGTTGCGCCGGCGCACGCGCACTAACATGCCACGTATCCACACAAATACATGCAAACAAGAAATCAACATGGCGTCGGAGATGGAAAACGTCCCAGAGTCCTTTGTGTTGAAGAGGAGACAGACATGAACTCGCTTGTTACTGGGGACCTTAAGCAATGACGACATCTACCAAGGACGCCCTGCACGTGTTTCACGTTTTAACACATTTTCGTCATTGTTGTCCTATACAAAACAACGAGTAGAATTTAGGTAGGGTTTTAAGAAGGATGTGACTTTCTTTTATTTTGCTAGCTTCAGCTTATGAGCCCATATAATATTTGAAAATTAAAAAATTTCCATGCAATCTTGCTTCAACACTGTTTGTTATAGCTTGCTCAAATAGGACGATTTCAACCAACCTCTAGGGACACCAATAACAATAGAAAAATGCACGAATTCTAGTGGACGAACAAAATAAGCTAATGAGAGATCTTTTGTTTTCGTCCACAAACACGGCGGTGATGACGTCACGTGAAAACCTCCTATTGTCAGATTATTGATTATGCAAATGGCTTTCAAATTGAGTTCTTCAAATTCCTTGTTTCATCGATTAGACTGTATGAGCTACAGTTGTCGAGGCAAACTTGTACATAATAAACTTGCGCTTGATTTGAGAATACTAGAGGTGGTATCACGGTATTACAAATCTATTGTTCGCCAATAAAAATATTCCTTTCACTTTTACTCAAACAGATGGACAATTTCTTTAAAGGAGTTCAGGAAAGTGTAAATTCCATTCCGCATCCGAAGGGTCTAAGCGAGCTGTCAGTTAATGCGGGAATGGCCGGTTGCCAAGTGGGAAGCGAACAGTACGCTTATCTGCGAAAACTACTGTCTGACCTCGGACCCAAGGATGACTTCGGAGGCTTGCACCAAGAACCGCGCGATGGAATTGGAACCATTTGGGTGTGTGATAAACACAGGATGTATGCCAAAGATGAAAGATTCTTAAAGGTCATGCCCTAAATCGATATCTGGAAAACTGGGCATCACCGTCCAGTGGATAATGCTAATTAGTATAAATACACAGTTGATTATACAAAATCGCGCGCTCTCATTGGCTCGCTATCTCGGATTATCAACCGATAATCACCTCGACGGACAAAATGGCTGCCAGTAGTCGTTTTGCCACTGTAAGTGAAGATGATTTCGCGTTGAAATGTTTTTCTTTTTTCTCCTTTTTTGAAATAATCACATGTGTATTTATACTAAAACAATTATTCGCCTCAGGCTCAGTGATTATCGGTGACTATTCACCTCGACTTCGTCTCGGTGAATACTCACCGATAATCACTTCGCCTTCGGCGAATAATTGTTAAATAAGTAGACTCAAATACTAATCATCCTCACTAGCCTCACTTTGGAGCAAAAATTCTCTTCAATTTTGTTTGTGCTGACGAGGCTAGTGAGGATGATTAGCACAGAGACAAAAGAATAATTATTTAGACACCCTTTATGAATATCGTCTATTGACTTTGGTACAACCACGCTTAACTGTGAATGTAACCACTAAACGCATGAAAGGAAGAAGTGATCCAAGCTGACTTACCTGGACAATTTAAGCAGTTTTCTCTTACAGAAACCTGACAAATTCAAGTGGCTTCTACGGGATTCGAACCCATGATCCTCTGCGATGCTTGTGCAATGCTCTACCAACTGAGCTACCAAGCCACTCAGTTGGGACCTGGGGCCGGTTGCTGGAGGCCTGGTTAGCGCTAACCGTTGGTTAAGAGGTATCAGAACCTATAGGTTTCCATGGTATTTAACGCCGGTTAGCGCTAACCATGCTTCGAGCAACTGGCCCCAGGTCAATCTGTTGGGCTCATGCGTTTCTGTGAAAGGAATCGATGAATTTAAATACATGGCTGACAGGATGTTCACTGAAGCTGTCTGTAGTAAGGGACAGAATAATTGTCCTCGAATCGTGAAACCTTTCAGTAGCATTTTAAATCGGGTGACTTTGAAAAAGCGCCGCTAAACGTATGCAAGTTTTAGTTATTTTATCTAATACTGTATGTTTTTTAGGGGCGGGACTCATTCGGACGACCCACATGTCCCCGCATGTAAGAATATTATAAAAAGGTGACAAGTTTTAATATAACAGTGCGAATAACAATAACAATACGTTAAAGACGATGCTTGCAATGCTCAATTATATTTTCGGCAAGACAAATTACAATAAAATCGAGATTGTAATTCGCGCGTTGTTTTCAAAATTTGCATAAATCTGTTGTTGAAAAGAAATTAGGTTTCTAGCGCTTCGAAGAACGGCATAGCTTTTACTGTGTTGAGCTATATCTTTCCAAAACATCGGTATTACACTAGCTAGCCGAGCTCTCAAAAGCTCTCAAAGCGGCGGTTTGAATGTTAACAGATATCCGACAGTTTGCAATACGCTTTCAATGACATAAATTGTTTAATTCTTTTAATACAGAAATTCAGAATGCTGACAGTTATTCTCAATTTAAGTCTAAATTAAAAACTTTCCTTCTGAACTGAATTCCTCTTATTTTGTTTGTTTGTGTTCTTGCTCTTTAACCTAAATGTGCTTACAAAGTAAATAAGACAAGCCTAAAAATTATCATTTTATAGTTGTATTTTTCTTGAGGTTCCTAATGGTTTCTATATGCGGGCATCCTCCCCTTATGCTTTTCTTCTATTGATTATTTAAGCCTGGTTTTCACTAGCGATGCAAGCACAGTCACAAGCACAAGCACAAGCACAAGCGTGAATAGCTTATACTAGTGAAAACGAACGTCGACACAAGCATTATATAACAACCACGGCATCCGCCATGTTGTTCAAATGCTCAGACGCGGAGAATCTGGACCGAGTGCTTTAATTGGCCAGACATAGCAAATTTCCTTGTGCTTATGCTGTGTTTCGTTTTCGCACAACGCAAGCGAATGCAAGCATATTAAGCGCAAGCACAAGGAAGAGGAAAATTTTGATAGTTATGCTTGTGCTTGCGCGTGTGCTTATGCTTGCGTCAACCCGTTTTCACGGTTAAATAAGTGTTTACCAGAAAAACATTTTATTCTGTCTTATGAGAATATAACTTTGAAAATGATGTCCTAACATTACCAAACTTTGAAACGATGTCGTAACAGTTGAAGATTTCCTCGAAATTCGAAAATGCCCCATAAGATCTGATCCTGATCTGATCTACATCTGTCGAGGATAGAATTGAAAACTTATTTTTGGCGAACAAACAAGCAAGGTTAAATAATGAACTAATATATGCGAAAACGTACGATTACAAATCTTAACCCAAAGGATTACGTAACACTGTAAAGTCTTTTTAAAGTCTAGAAAAATCAGTTCTATTTAAACACACTAATGATCGTAATTGTCTCCTGCTCAATAAGCGCTCCTATGCTTGCGCTTCTGCTTGGGCTTGTGCTTGCATGCGTCGCTAATGAAAGCCAGGCTGTAATATCTCTTGTAGTTTAATATATATTTATTTCGTAATTTAAAATAACAAAAGTGGCAAAAATAAATTGAAACTGAAGCTAAAGCCCGTGGCTGGTAAATTCAGAAGAAGACACCAAAATTATTCGTTTGTTGTTTGTTTTTAAACGACGTAGGATAAATTAAAAAGTTCTCTCAACAAATATAGAAAAATTTACTTCACTTTCTATATTGGACAGACTTATCAATTATAGAGTGTAATGTGAAGTGCTAGTTTTATACCCCATATGAACCATGTGATCGTTAGCCCTACTGATGGAAATGGGCCGACACAAGGACAGAGAAATACTCTGACCATGGTGGGAACTGAACCCACGAACTTCGGGTTAGATCACCGCTACTCTACCGACTGAGCTACAAGGTCAGACGGGAGCAGGTCGTGGGAATTTAAGATATCAGTGTCACGGCAATGACCTTGTAGCTGATCTAACCCGAAGGTCGTGAGTAGTTTTTGAGCTCATTTCACTTTCTGCGAGCCGATCAGCAGATTTTGTGAGAAAATTCTTAAGTATTTGGTATGAACGATACTGCTTCAGTGTCTTTAATTATCAATGAACTGGCCGAATTTAAAATCCAAAGCCAAAAGTGACAGCACGCATCATGATGTTCGCTACATCAGATCAAACGTTTGGTTGAATTGCACGGGGCTCATGGAGTTTCCTTTGAAATTCATAGTCCAGTCGTGTTGACTCATCATTGGTTCAAATAATGACC